>NW_027505187.1:150000-259573 GCF_021521415.1 Bidens hawaiensis
AGCCTCTTGTAGGTTCCTGGACGGATCGTACACGGGATGTCGCTAACAACGCAGGTGCGGAATCCCTGCGTAGGTAGATACGAGTGTAGAGTATGTAGAGATCGAACACGCAAGCAATAAACCAACCACGTTATATTGATAACAAACACGTGACCCGAGGTCACTGTTACAGACTATGACACGAAACACGTTCACTGAACAACTGAAACAAAAACCTAAACGACCAACACATAAACTGTTCCGCTGAACAGTTTATATAAACACGACAACTTCGCCACAGGCGAAGTTGTCAATAACTTCGCTGGTTCAACAAGTTCGCCATAGCGAACTTGTTGACAACTTCGCGTATTACACAAATAAACATAATCAAAACATAATTGCATTACAGACTCGATTACAAATGCTAGACTATGAACTACTGACACACATGTACCAACAGACTCCCCCTTGGCAGTAGCTTCATATCTTGATCTTCAAATCTTGAGTCTTGTAATCTTGCATCTCTACGCGTGCACTCCTTCTCTAACACATACCGATACCACCCGTTGATATTTCCTAGCTTGATCCTTCCAAGCAGGAATGTAGAAGATCTTCTTCTCGTTGAGCACTTTCAGATCAGCCTGCGATAGATTAACAAGATGCATCGGGTCGTAAACCCGAAGTACTTCTTGTTCATCCTCATCTTCCATTACCGCCTCAGCTGTCTCGCAATCCACGTACCACCATTTTAGATCTTTGAGCACGTCCTTGGGCATGAACTTCATCGGTACTTCTTTAAGGCACCGGATCGGTTTGTATTTCATGACCATCCAAGGTTTTCCATCAACTCTCAGACCTCTATCCTTGTCTTCGACAAGTTTCCCCTTTTGTGGTTTCAGTAGCTCAAACTTTTTCTCTTTAACGCACTCTTTCCACACGATCTTCGCAATGATTCTAGCCATGTTGTCTTCACTTCTGTTTACCAATCCCAATCTGGCTAAATCTTTTACTTCACATTCTGGCAGTGTGTTTAGAGATCTCAACTTTCTCTGGAAGTACTGAATGCCATCGTATCTCTTGATCACGAAGAGCCGCAGCTGCTCGTCGTATAACCAGCAGATAATACATTTCTTGGCTTCCGCGTATCCCTTAATATTGTAACTTTTTCTGAACATCTTAGGGACCGCCGGCTTCTTCGTCTTTACGAACCAGTGGGCACAACCCTCCTTCCATTTCGGTTGTTCCTCCCACTCAGCATCTTCCTCCACGTTCTCATCACCCAACCCTGGTCTCTCAACCTCCGGAATCTCATGTTCCACGGAGTCATCAACAATCTCACCTTCTTCCAACACGTTTTCAACCGTAATCTGCTCTCCAATCCTCTCGATCTCATCAACTGGCAACACATCATCTTCAATCATAAACTCATCATCCTCCTCATCCAACTCTTTCAATGCGTCGATAACATCTTCAACATCAGCATCATCATCACCAGCTACCACGTCGTCACCAGCTGCATTTGTAGACTCCCCCTCAGCTGTGGAAGCCCCAAGAGCCTGAGAGGTTCTTGGCAGCTCACCACCTGCACCTTCCGGTGCATTGGGATCATCGTCATGATCTTCTCTCCGTTTCGTCCTCAACTCATCTCCCCTACACGTCTTCTCCCCCTGAGATGCCAAGAATGCCTTGAAGGCATCTATCACCTTTCCGTGTTCAACCAGGAGGGCTGCTTGTAGTCGATTGGATTCCACTAGGCTCTGAATGGTCTTTGTCTGATCAGCAACAATCTGCTCTAGTGATGTAATCCTCTCGGAATCTGAAGTAGGCGTTGGAGTTGGCGGGACATCAGCAGCAGAAGTGACCGCAGGTGGTACACTTGGTAACCCAGCAGTAGTAGTGACGGTCGACTCCACAAATCGTGCAACCACCACCGGTGTAGTAAGCGATTGGGGTGGTAGAGACACAACAGCTGGGGCCGACGTCTCGGCAGCAGTAACCTGTGCTGTCGTAGGAATAAGAGACATACCAGACAAGGCAGGTGGAGCAAAACGTACCAGCCTCGAAGATTCTCCAGCTCCAGAACCCATACATGTCCGTTCTCTTCGTGAACGTCTGAGCACAATCTGCACTGCCTCCTCTTCATCAATTTCGTCCTCATCCTCGTCTACCGTTCTCGGCCTCTTTCCCGTAATTTTCTCCCGAGACACCATAAGTCGTCTCGCTTCAGCAAACGTTTCGTCTAGATCGGAGTCAGCTACCGAAGTAACTGCTCTAGTAACATCCACAAACTGAGGACCCGAGACATCCATATCAAACACACCATGTACGCCAAAGGCAGCATTAAGATCAACATCTTCAGCAGTAGACACAGCAGTAGATACCGCAGCTGGCACAGCAGCAGAGGCAACAGTAGATACAACAGGCGCAGCTGATACAGCATGTGGTGCTGCCGCCTGATGTGGCTGTGGGTCTCTGAACTCGTCCCCTCCTGCAGGAACATACCCCGGGTTGATAAGATACCCGAACAGTGGAGTATGCCTGGGACGCAGCTCAGGCTTGCTACGAGTGCTCGAGGTGCGGCACTGAGCAAAGATACGTTTCGTCACGCATTCGACGTATCTTATTGGGCGTCTTTGCGGTAGCGACGGAGCGACATGATTCAAAATCATTTGTAAGAAACGAGGATACATAGTGAATCGCTCGCGCGCCACAGCCCTTCGCTGACGATCAATCTCGTAGAAAATTAGCTGACTAAAAGAATATCTGCGGTTGTAAGTCAGCGCTATCATGGCCGACTGCATCGTCGCGCCCATCCCATCTGTTCCTGCCTTCCTGCCGGACATGCATACAATCAGTACATGCATCAGGAAGCGCCATTGATCCAGTAGAAACCCTTTCCTCCTCTGCGAGTCCCCCAGCGGACCCGAATAACCCATCCTCAAATAAGCTCCATCCCGGAAAGGAGCTACGAACTTCGTTGGGTCATCTCTTGTTTCTTCACCGAACTGCAGAGCCAACCGTATGTCTTCCGAGGAAAACTGTATGTTATGACCATTTACGGTTGCTCGCATCACCGGAGGCTCAGGCCTGCAATCATAATACACTGTCTGCCAAAACTCTTCAATGTTAGGCAGAGAAATGGGCAGTGTATTTGTGAGCGCGTGAAAGACTCTTGTTCGCAGGAGAAACGTGATAATCTCCCTGTAGTCTTCTACGCCTCGTGCGTCTGGATCTAAAGTGATGTACTGGTTATGTGCTGGAAAGAATTGTCTTTGATCATCACCGTCGTCACCACCAGCACCTCCAACAGCAGCCATATCTGCACAAAACAAAACAAGTTAGAGAACAGTTAAGCAAATAACAAGTTCGCATTGTACCACGTGCGAAGTTGTGATTAAACCTGTACAGGCGAACTTATAGGTGAGGCGAAGTTGGGAACAACTTCGCGTCAACTGTAAGTTCGTCTAAAAACTGTTAAGTAAAATGGTATAGGCGAAGTTGATGATAACTTCGCCTTATCACAACATCGCCACTGGCGAACTTGAGTTCAAGGCAAAGTTACGGATAACTTCGCCACAGGCGAAATTAATCTCCTGGCGAAGTTGTGGATAACTTCGCCTAAACCTTAACTTCGCCTGAATCTGAAACGGAGACTGTTCAGATTCAAAGGTTTAGATCCGATGTTTTCGCAACGATTTGACGATTTAGGAGTGAAGAACAACATAGATTAATGATTTTGAGACGTAAAGGTCGTCCATGAACACGTAATACTCGGTTGAAAAACTAGGTTTTGAAGGTTCGACGACCCGAGGTCTCGAACCGGGTACAACTATAACGAACGAGTATGTTTGGGAATGATATTGACAACACATACCGTGAATAAACACTAGAAACAGGAAACAAAGATCGAAAAACGGAAGGTAAACAATATCGCCGGATAATACGGTTTCTTGATTTTTTTGTTTATGTTCGCCGGAAATTCAAAAATATGGTACTGTTACTGTTTCAAAAGTCCTTATATAGGGCTGAGTTGGTTCAGGCGAAGTTACGTTTAACTTCGCCTAGGCGAAGTTAAGCACAACTTCGCCGAATTCAACAACTTCGCCCGTAATTTCAAAATCAGCCCTTTAAGTTTGAATAATCTTGCAGTTAACATTAGAAGTTTTCAAAAAGAGTTAAACAAAAATGATCATGTCCAAGTAACCAGTTTTACAATAACACAACTACAAAAATAGAAAAACTTATAAAAATTTTAACGAAATAAGGGATCAAATTTCAGTCTAGTCAGGGACCACTATGTTTTAGAAAAGATCCTAACAGGAATCATACTAACTATGTGACTGTCACTTGGATCCGTGTTTAGCTGTATTATGACATAGAGAAACAGGTTGTAAGCATGTAAATAATTTAAATGGTTTTCATCGTTTCTGTGATACGGATTAAGGTTCAGTTAAGCTCAAAATTTTAAGTTGGCAACAACTCAGAGATAATGATGTCTTCTATCTATTCTCAAAGCGTATTTGGCTATACCCAAGTCACCCCGAGTTGACTTCGACCCATAGTGTCTGATTAACTTGTATATACTCGTTGTCTGCTTCCCGTTCTCTTCTTACTCCAGAATTGAGAAGTCTTGATTGTTACTATGTCTCATAAGTACTAAAACTATCCTTTTTTTTTTTTTTTTTTTTTTTTTTAAACCAAACATTCTTATTGACTTCGGAGTACTAAACCACTGCAAGTCCCGTATCTGGATCACTGCAGTGTCTTGAAATGCTTTCTTCACGGGAATCAGAACACTCACGGGCTCGTGTATGACTGGGTAGTCGCTTTTCTGCCTATCATTCGGAAAGATATGTGTGAAGACATTCAAAACTCTTAAGGAGTTTCCACGTAAATTCGAGTAGTTTAAGTTAGTATCACATACACTATTACGCACCATGAAAATTTACCATGACATACAATGACTGTTCTAAAGCCTTTTAAGCCTAATAACTTCACTAGTTAAGCACACACAATCAGTATATATATCATTTTCCAAGGTTGGATCAATTTTCTGTTAAACACAGCAAAGAACTTCATACGAAGTATTAGACTTGAAAAGTAATTTCATTTCCCTATAAAATTTTGATTTCAATCGCCCCGATCACGTCAAAGTCGTCAGGTAAACGGCTATCCTGAAGATCCAATGGATCAACTGGACCGACCACATACAAGTATGTGTCCTTCTTACTAAGAATGACCGACTAATTTTCAGCAACTGAAAGAACACATGTCATAACTGCCCCGGTCACTTTCAGTCTTCCGGTGAATGGCTATCCTCATTCTCTAAGTCGAAACGAGGACCAAAACATATCCGAGGATATGTCCATCAAACTGAGGTAACCGACTAATTTTAAGCAATAATGACACAAAATTTTTAATAATAATTTTTTTTTTTTTTTTTAAATAAACACAAAGGCCTGGTTACTCGGGATTGATCATCCCGTTCAGCTCAATTAGGTTTTGAAATCTGGATTTATCAAACGCTTTTGTGAACAAGTCAGCAAAATTTTCAAGTGTATCAACTTTTTCGATCTTGATCAGTTTCTTCTCAGCACAATCCCGTATGAAGTGATGACGAATGTCAATATGCTTAGTTTTACTGTGCTTCACGGGATTGTTAATTACTGAGATGGCGGCAGTGTTATCAATTAAAATAGGAGTGAGTAAGAAATTCAGACCATAGTCGCGTAATTGTTGCTGAATCCACAAAACCTGAGAGCAGCAGTTGGATGCTGCCATGTATTCAGCTTCGCATGTTGAAATTGCAACTGATGTCTGTTTCTTGCACTGCCAGGAAACTAATCTTCCTCCAAGAAACTGACAGCCTCCTGTGGTTGACTTCCGACTCTGATTGCATCCCCCATAATCAGAATCTGTATATGCCACCAGTTCAACGTCTCCTCCCTTCGGGTACCACAACCCCAGCTTCGGCTTGCCCTTGAGATACCGTAGTATCCTCTTTGCACCTTTCAAATGAGATTCTTTCGGATTTGCCTGAAAACGTGCACAAAGACAAACAGCAAACATTATATCAGGCCTAGAAGCAGTTAAATACATTAATGAACCTATTATTGCCCGATACAGAGTTGGGTCCACATCTGCGTCACCATCTGATTCAGCACCCAATTTGTGATTGACGCAGATTGGAGTATCATATGGAGAACTGTCCTCCATCTTGAATCTTTTCAGCACATCATGAACGTACTTCGTTTGATGAATGAACATCCCATCCTTCTTCTGATCAACCTGCAATCCTAGAAAGAAAGTTAGTTCACCCATAGCACTCATCTCGAATCGTTTCTTCATGACAGCTTCAAAATCCTGACACATGGATACTCTTGATGCAGCAAAAATGATATCATCCACGTAGACTTGAACCAGTAGGAAGTCACATCCTTCTCTCTTCACAAACAACGTACTGTCAATCAATCCCCTTTCAAAACCATTTTCCAGCAAGTAGTCCGATAACGTTGAATACCAGGCACGAGGTGCCTGATGTAACCCATATAACGCCTTGCTCAACCTGTATACGTGATCAGGAAAGTCTGGGTCAGGAAAACCCGGAGGTTGCTCAACATACACAACCTCATCAACTTTCCCATTTAGAAACGCGCTCTTCACATCCAACTGAAATACCTTCATCTTTTTAAATGCAGCAAACGCCAAAAACAATCGAATCGCTTCTAACCGGGCGACAGGAGCAAACACCTCATTGTAATCAATACCCTCTTGCTGATTAAAACCTTTAACAACCAGCCTCGCCTTATTTCTTACGATAATTCCCTTATCATCTCTCTTACACTTGAACACCCATTTTGTGCCTATAGCATGCACATTTCTTGGTTTTTCAACCAAGGTCCAAACTTCCATTTTCTCGAACTGAGCCAACTCTTCTTGCATGGCCTCGACCCACGAGCTGTCCTTTAAAGCCATTTGATAATTCTTTGGTTCAATTTGGCTTATAAAGCAGGAGTACAAACATTCATTCATTATACCCGTATCTTTTATGCTTGTAAAAACACAGGTGTGCTCATTCAAGCTACTTCTGGTTTGTACACTGGAGGACACATCACCTATAACGTTCTCCAATGGGTGATCTTTGTGAATTCTCGTGGTCGGAACAGCACCGACATGTAAATTGTCTTCCAAGTTTGAAGAGATCTCATCTATGGCTGTTTCTGGCTGAGAGTGAAAAGGATTGATAAACTCATCTTCAGTTGAGGCCGCAAGGGTATCGATAGGGTTTGATGTGGAAGGTTGAGATTTCTCAAACATCTGATGTTGCAATAGATTCTCTTCCTCATCAAGTATCATCTTCGTCACAGCTCTTTCGTCTTCTTCAGAAATTTCCAAATCAGGTACGTTAAACGACTTAAAAAGTTTAACATAGTCGAAAAGCTCAGCAGGTCCATTGCTTGGTTTTGGCGGTTGGTAACTAGTAATGTCGGTGTTACAAACCACCTCCACCTTGCAAGTCGACGTATTGAAGACCCGTCTGTTGGGAGTCCCAACAACATAACCGACTAGGATTCCCTCATCGGCTACTTCACCAAATTTCGAGTTAGTCTTCAAAATCGAACAAGGAGACCCAAATGGTTCAAGACCGCACAAGTTGGGCTTCCTTCCGTGCATAAGCTCGTAACAAGTTTTTCCAAGTCTCTTAACGGTTAACACCCTATTCAGAACATAGCAGGCTGTAGCAACTGCTTCAGCCCAGAACATCACAGGAAGCTTCGAGTCTGCCAGCATAGTTCTGGCTCCTTCAATTAACGTTCGGTTCTTCCTTTCAGCCACTCCATTCTGTTGCGGAGTATACGGAGCGCTGTATTGATGTTCAATTCCCTTCTGAAGACAGAAGATTTCCATTTCAAAGTTCTTGAACTCTGTCCCATTGTCACTTCTGATGAATTTAACTGATTTACTCATGACGTTCTCAACTTTTGTAATTAGATTCTTCACCATTTGAGCCGTCTCATCTTTCGTTTTCAGAAAATATACCCACGAATATCGCGAGTAGTCATCAGTGATCACCAAGCAGTAAGAGGTACCTCCTAGACTTTGTACATTCACGGGACCGAAGAGATCCATATGAAGTAGTTCTAGAGTACCGGCAATTGAGTTAATCTTCTTGGTGAGATGGGTTTTCTTGTGTTGCTTTCCCTTCTTGCATGCTATACATTTGTCTTCAAAGTTAAAACTTTTTAAGGGAACGCCCGTCACAAGCCCATTCTTGACAATGAAGTTCATCTTCCGAAGATGAATATGTCCCATTCTCCTGTGCCATAATTCTGATTCTGATTCGCTTGCTTTTGTCATTAAACAGGATTCTCCAGTGGCCATTTCAGTAGACCTCATATCCATCACATATGTATTCGTTTCACGTGGAGCTTTCATCACTATCCATTCGTCTGGTATTTGAAAACCAGGCTTTAATACGATCGCTTCATTCTTTGTGAAATGGACAGTGTAATCTTTATCACAAATCTGCGACACACTCAGCAGATTGTGCTTTAATTCCTCCACAAAATTTACATTCTCAAGTGTCATTCTCCCATTCGACACAGTTCCTCTACCAGTAATCCTACCACCGCTCTCACCAGCAAAACTAACTCTTGCTCCCTGAACAGGTTTTAAATCTTGCAACAAGTGTTTGTTGCCTGTCATGTGCCGGGAACAGCCGCTATCTACAATCCAAAGATTGTTGGCAGCCCTGTTCAACTGTTCCTGCACAATAAAACAAAGAGTTAGAATCTTGGGACCCAAGACCAATTGGTCTTGGATCGATACGTCCCGTACCCTGGCTTTCTCAAGTTAGCATCAGGATAATTTCTGTAAGTCCTGTTAGGGAATCTCCCTGCAGATTGAGTGTAATCCCTTCCAAACCTTTGAGAACTGAAAGTGTTATATCTTGAGGTTTGGTTGTAAAACTGAGGTTGGTTTTTATGAAAACTTGAATTCGTTACATTTTGGCATTTTTTAAAGTTTTCATTTTTAGCAGTAACAAAATGATGCTTATACTCAGTTTTATTTGGCTTCACACCTCTGAATCTCGGCTCCAGAGGGCAATCTGCAACTAAATGCCCTAATTTGTTACATCTAAAGCAACACCGACTCTCCATTTTCTTGTCAAATGTTGGTTTGGATGTAGAGGCAGTGTTACCAGCCGTTCGTCTCACATAAGGTGGGACGTACGGATTGAGTGGAGAACTCTTTTTAGAAACTTTATTTTTATCTCCATCGGTGGGTAACCCTACCTTCTCTTTTGTCTGACCAGATTCGGACAACTTATCCGAATCCGATGAGACTGGACTTGAAACAGAAATATTCACATTAGAAACAGGCGAACTTGTTTCGCACAGCTAACACTTGGTTTTACACTTGTAATCTTGATTGGAGTTGTCTGAGGAACTTCGAAATCAACAGATTTCTGAACACTCGGATTATAAGTATAGTTGTGGTTAAAGGGTGGTGGAACTTCATTATATCCGATTCCTCCCCTCTTTGCAGAGGTACCTGGATCACTCACGAGGTGATCAAGGATGGCCGAGGAATTCCGGAACTGCTCAAGTTTGCGGTTCAGTTCCACCACCTTCACCTGGTGGTCAGCAATCTGTTTATCTCGATCAGCAATCAATTTTGTTTTTTTCCTCTAAAACTTCATAACTAAGATCAATTATTTCAATTTTCTCAGCAAGTTTAATTTTTAAGCTTTGAATGTCTTTTTCACATGCTTTTATTTTAATTTTATAACTCGTTTCTCTTGCTTTCGTAAAATGGTGATCTTCTTTAATAGTTTTAAAGTCAGCATCTAAACGGACATACTAATCAGTTATCGTTTTAAGTTGCTCAGACAAATTCTCACAACTAGTACAAATATTCTTAGTACTTACCTCGGAGCGATTATCCTTGTCATCTGCCATGAAAGCTGTTTCTTCTTCAGTAGCTTTCTCAATTCCATCAACCTTCTCACATTCTTTAACTTCAGCCTCAGCCATGTTCGCTTGCTCACCAGAACCACTTGAATGCGAGTTCCAGTTGTACTCACCTGCTTCTCTGGTTAACATGGCGTTAATCTCTCTGTTAACTCCAGAGTGTTGTGTAGGCCGACCTTGTCCTCGTTCAACCCTCTCATTTCTGCATTCCTTGGCAAAGTGCCCGTACTGTTGACAATTATAGCACCTTACCTTGGATTTGTCGAACCCGGGCCTACCACCAACAAACTTTCTCCCAGTTTTGTTCATAAACCGTTTTACACGCCTCACAATCATTGCCATTTGCCATTGCAAATCCATCTCCTCCAGATCATCAGCATCGATCTGGTCGTAATCCTCATCTAGAGCAGCAGGGTCCACAATCTTCCCCTGAATGTAGTTTTCGTAGGAAGCAATAAATGATGCATAGACTGCAAACTGCTCTTCAGCAGATTTTACACTCATAGGCATCTTGGAATAATTATTGCTTGAGGCATTTGCAGAAAAACCACTTGAGGATGCTTGAGGCTTTGAAGTACTTGATCCTCCAGCAACGAAACAGACATCACCATTCGAGTTTACAGAAACGTTTCCTTCATGAGAAGAGTCAGAACCTGACTCCCCTTTTGAGTAATAAGCAGCAGATTCAGGCCTCGAACTCGAGCCTGAGTTAACCTTTGCACCATACATACCAGGGTCTTGTATCTGATCTGTTGGTGTTTCTTTTCGAACCATATTAAGCTCATAAGTTCTGAGCTTGTTTACTGCCGTTTCAAGATCACAATTAGGAAAGTCTCTGTCTTCCCTCATAAGAACGGTGTACATTTCCCACTTCGGTGGGAGAGCATCGAGAAGCTTTTCAACGATCTCTTCTTCTCGGTAAGCAATTGAATAATTGCTAAGCTCTGTCATTAGATGATAGTATCTGGTGATAATATCATCCAGTGATTCATTCTTCAAAAATTTGAAGACGGAGAACTGGGTTTTTAAGAGTTTGATCTTTGATGCACGGATACCCACATTCCCCTCGAATCTATTTTCAAGAGCATCCCAAAGCTCTCTCGCAGAAGTGTACTTTCGGAACGTATGGAGAACCTCTTGAGGAAGTGCCATTGTTATCGCAGCATGGGCCTTGCTTTCGGCCTCGTACATTTTCTTTTCTTCGTCCTCCATTTTGCTGTACTTCTTAACCACATCGCGACCTTCGTATTGCGCAGTTGGAGGGATATATCCATCCTGGATGCACACCCACATTTTGGCATCCTGGTATTTGATGTATTGGATGAATCTGTCCTTCCATGCCACGAAGTCAGTTCCTTTCATCAGCCTCGGGGCCTTAGTGGCAGACCCCGCTTCTACTTCCATCTTGACCAAATCAGAGATGTTAATTGACGACATTCTTGCGAAAACCTGAAAAACCTGAAAATACAAAAAAAATATTAAAACAGCTCAGTAGGCGAAGTTAAGAATAACTTCGCTTGAAAGTTAACTTCGCTGAAAAGAGAACTTCGCTGAGTTCTTAAATTTCGCTAGACTTGGCGAACTTAAGAGGTAAGCGAACTTGGGTGGAAAGCGAAGTTGCGGATAACTTCGCTAAGGCGAACTTATGAGGTAAGCGAAGTTGTGGTTAACTTCGCTAAACCTTATATCTTCGCCGAAACCCTAATTCCAGTGACGGCAACTTCGCCTGAATAATGGTTACTTCGCCCGAAGAACGGTAACTTCGCCCGATGAACAAGGAAACTGTTCAGATCTGTTTTCGTCAATCCAGCAGTTTCCGATCAATGTAATGGCTTGAAAATGACTGTCAAGCACGAGCAAAACTCAATCCCAACAAAAACACGTCCCGCGAATAGGTCAAACGAGACGTTTTCTACACCCGCGTGAAATCCCGAACCTCACAATCGAGCCGATGGCTCTGATACCAATTGTAGGTTCCTGGACGGATCGTACACGGGATGTCGCTAACAACGCAGGTGCGGAATCCCTGCGTAGGTAGATACGAGTGTAGAGTATGTAGAGATCGAACACGCAAGCAATAAACCAACCACGTTATATTGATAACAAACACGTGACCCGAGGTCACTGTTACAGACTATGACACGAAACACGTTCACTGAACAACTGAAACAAAAACCTAAACGACCAACACATAAACTGTTCCGCTGAATAGTTTATATAAACACGACAACTTCGCCACAGGCGAAGTTGTCAATAACTTCGCTGGTTCAACAAGTTCGCCATAGCGAACTTGTTGACAACTTCGCGTATTACACAAATAAACATAATCAAAACATAATTGCATTACAGACTCGATTACAAATGCTAGACTATGAACTACTGACACACATGTACCAACACCTCTACGATAAGCAAGTGATTGGGGCCGGTGCTTGGCGAACGGAACGGTTCATCAAGCCATTTTTAGCCTTCACTCCCTAAATAGGATAGAGCTACTTTACAAATAGGGCTAATTACTTCGCACCTGAATGTGATAGCCCTCTCGATACCTTATTGGAGCATTGTAACCAGTAGCCGGTTTCCCGTCGCTAGAGTCTTTTCCCAGTGCACGGAGCCCCAACGAGGAAGGCGTTAGTGGTTTATGGTCCATAATGCTAATCCCTCTGTTTGTGCTACTCCTACTCCTAAGGCGGGAAGAAGATAACAAAAGGCCAAGCGTTCTCTTGGTTTCCCAACCTGTTGCTTTTAAAGACTGCCCTCTCTCGGTTGGATGTTGGTCCAGCCTACTACGAGGATCCCGTATCCAGCAACCCAACCTATACAAAGGCAATCCATCAAAGCCCCTTTACTAGATTGGAGCTATGAAGCTTACCTTCATTTTATTAAAAGGGAAAAGGATTTTTCAGCTGGTGCGCAGTAGCGCACTTCCGTTTTCCCTTGACTAGTAGGGGTCCCGTGGTTCCTATGTCGCCGCCTTTCCCGGTCCTTTTCTTTTAGTGCTTCGACCCGAAGCGATAGCTTCTAGCTAGTTCAGTGGATAAGATGGCTGCGCTCCAGCTCACTCAAGAATGGGACGGCAGTGGTCTGCCGGCAACCTCGTTCTGATCTTGGACGCAGTACATTGGAATCCTGAAGCACCACCACGAACGCTACCGCGCGTCCGCCTGCGGTGCGGTAAGGCACCACCCTGTTGTGCCAGCAGCCAACTCCAGCGTGTCAGCTTAGTGGTTATCCTCGTTATTACACTTTGTAGGATTGTCTTTGCTATGTCTCGGCAAGCGTGACGTCTCTTATATCTTCATTCTTATCGCGTACTTTCACTTTCGCCTACTTGTTAAGGTGAGTACCACATTCTCCCCTTTTTTTTACCGTTTTTGGGACATATGCGTTCATAGATATTTTTATATTATATAGTACTCGACCGCAACTGTTTATCCTTGTGTGTTTATCAGTTTGCCTAACTTGCTATTTGCTTGCTTGCTTATTTGTATGCTATCGCTTACTTCGGCAACCGATGTCCACTTTTATGGTGCGATTTAGTCCTTGCTTGTAACCAATGTCCATTTATATGGATTGGTTGAGCCCTTTCTTTATGGTTTGCTTTCTTTATGGTTTGCCTTATTTATGGTTTGCTTTCTTTATTGTTGTTTGATTGTTAGGTGCTATGGCTTATCTGTATATCTCACAGGAACAGTTTGCACTTTTACCTATTATTATATAGTGTCTCAAATCTGGTGTTATACTCACTCAACCTTGTGTTGACAAACTATATTATTTTCAATGCATATGCAGGTCATCGTGTGACGTGATTATCAAGATTGTTTGAAGCAACTTAGGATGCATGTTAGAGAAAAGATACAAGAACTTAATTTTGGATGTTTAATGTAATTGTTTATTTATAACTTTGATGTACATGAATATTCGTTTGAAATTATTAAATAGATATTAAAACTTATAATGTTGCTTGATAGTAACCTTTGAAAAGCTGTGAGCAATCAGTTCGCCCCGGCATTTCCGCCGTAGGTTAGGGTGTGACAGATTGGTATCAGAGCCGAAGGTTTAAGATAGGTCGTTAGAAATTGCCTTAGACACATGTTTAGGAGCCCTATACGTGCCGATCTGTTTACCTTTTTGTGTTTAAATTAAATTGTTTACAGCTTTCTTAGATAATTATTATTTATTATCTATTGTATTGTTATGCACACACACACAAACTCCGAGGCTATGCCTCAACATTCAAAGAAAACTTTTTGAAAAGTAAATTACTTTTATTTTTGGGAAATTCCTTAAGAATTCTCACCTGTTATTTTCACTCCTACACCTTAAGGCTCGGTTATGTGGCATGTCCCTATGATACATGAATGGGGAAGAGAAACTGTGAGTTGGGCACAGGAAAAACGGTTCCAAGAACCAAAGGTAAGACGATATTCCTTACCTGGGTGATAACCTGACCACAGTACTCAACCCTAAAGACCCGAGCGAGACCCATAAATGCCATATGACCGACACCTTAGGTTGATTTTAACCGAATTCACGGTGATACGTGGCTAAGCTCGGTTTTCCCGATTATTGTGTTCTGTTATTTAAATGGTTAGTTAGGTGAAAAATCCATGGAACCCATGGGCACTCCTACTATCCATTTCTTAACTTGTTTTCGTATTTTTTTTGGAGTAATCAAACGTGATGATTCACAAGATACTCCATATTTATTTCGATAGTTCGTTATTTAGTTTGGTCGGTTAAAACGCCGTGTAACGCTCTTTGGGCCGACAAACTTCATTGCATTGTTAATTCGTTAATTAGTTGGGACAATCAAATTGCCACGTAACACTCATGGGATGTCCAACTCAATTGTTTTTTTTCGTTAATTTGTTCGGCCATTCAAATTGCCATGGAAAGCTCATGGGAGGCCAACATCCACAATTTATAATTCGTTAGTTTATTATAAACTTAATAATCTAAATTTTAACTTGACTTAACTCCTCATGTAGTCATCACACATTAATATTATTGACTACATCACTTAATAACTATTTACGCAATGTACCCCCTCATCTTATAATCTTTTGTATTTAATCCTTGTGGTTCGAATCCCCTTACTTCTTAACGCAACATTATTATAAGCGATCTCTATAGTTAAACATTTTACTATTCGTATGATTACCTCAATTTATCCTTCAACTTATACATCTAAATTTTTTGGTCCTCGTAAAATGTCTCATTTAAGAAACCACCGTCATCCTCGACATCAATCGTTTGATTCTCATGACCACCGTATGGCTGCCTGTATCGCCAAAGAGATAACCGTTGCGATCCCTAGGATAGTAACTCAAATTCAGAACCTCCATGCAACCGATTCAACTTTTCCCACTAATTCCTTTGTTGGTGACTACAAACCATCTACCTCCACTCACCCTCACAACAAGAAACGTAAGAACCTTGCTGTAACAAATCCTAACCACCCGCAAGTCTCCTCAAATAAGAAACCTTACCTCGGTCCTTTTCCGTTATGCTCTATTTGTAACTGTCATCACTCGGTTAAATCCCTATTATGTCGCTCCATCAAATGTAACCGTTATGACCATCTTGCTAACACTTGCCGTGTCCCGCCTACTACACAAGCCATCCCACAACAACCTACCCCTCATGCTCAACCTGATTTCCTAGTACCCGTGCTTGCTACCACTGTAAGGACCCAAACCATCTCCGTGACGCGTGCCCGCAACTTACCCAAGCTCATCAAGCTCAATCTACAACTACACCCTACTACTTGACCCATACTCAAACTCATCATCCTCATGTCCCTCAAGCTCTTCCCGTCAATTAAGTTCAACCTTACCTAACCCAATACTACCAAACCTCGCAACCGCAAGCTCAAGTTTACTAGACATATTTCCACCAAACAACCTTCTTACAAACTGGTCGAGCTCACGTTATTCAAGCTACCCCACATCCAACTACCTCTACTGTAACATCCTGAAATTTCTAAAATAATATTTATTATATTATTTGCGTCGAGTGAAATAAGTGAGTTAGTGGAACGGTAATAATAATAATTAAAAAATGTGAAAGAGTAAGTAGGATAATTAGATGGGATTAGTTATGGATCAAAAAAGGAAAGATGGACGTAAGGTTCATGGGCTTAAGGGAGTATATATACCCCCTTAAACCCTAATCCTTTCCATTTCCATCCATATTTTCCATCTTATTCTCTCCACACCTCAAAACACATACATACATTCCCTATTTAATACCACAAGTAGAAGAAGAAATCCAAGGCCAAAAGCAAGCCGAACACCAACAGATATTGGATCCACAAACTAAATACAAGATCAAGGTTCATAATCAAAGCTAGTTGTAACCTAGAAACATCAAAACGGTATGTTCTTTACGTTAAAGGTTACGTTTTTATGAACGGTTTTCCATAAAACTTAACCCTAGGGTAGATCGGGTCTAGATGTTTCATAAAAATGCAAACTTGATGTTAAAGATGAACCTAATCAACTTGTTACCTAAAGATCTAGCTAAAATGGGTTTAAAATCGATAAAGCTTTAAGCTTTATACATAAAACGGGTTTTGAAAATAATAAAGGTTCAAGCTTTATGCTATAAACGGACTAGATCTTGATAATGAAACCTTAACGGATGTAAAACGGTATAGTGGAGAAAGGTGGTTAAAAGTTGTGTTATGAACTGTTAAACATTTATATAGGCTAAGAAACGATGGAAAGATAGGAAAAACGAGCTGAAAGCATTAGACCTTGGGTTCTCGGTCCAAACGAGAACTCGGTCAACGAGAGTTCTCGGTGACCAAGAGTTCTTGGTCAGCTCGTGTTCTCGGTCCAGTACGTGTTCTCGGTCATACATGAGTTCTCGGCTAGTATGAGATCTCTACCTGGAGTTCTCGGCCATCTGGTGCTCTGTTGACCTTGGGCCTGGTCAGTTGGGCCTAGAGATTTTAACAAACAGTGGACCTGATCCAACTAATTGGCCCATATGTAGGACTTAGACAAGCAGGCCCAACTTAGAAAGTGTGTTGGCTAATTAGAACACCAACTTAAACAATTATACAGTTAAGTAACAAACATATATTGAACAGTTAGCCAAGCTCAGCTAGAGAAGGAATAACCACTAACGGAAGACGTGACCGCAATTAGGTGAGTTTCTAGCCCCATTCCTTGTTATGTTTTTCGGGGCTGTGCGCATACTCGACGTGATTAGTTAATACACTTACCTTAAGTGGTAAGTGTATGCTATATATGATATGTGATAGATATGAATGATTGTTTGTCGTTACGCGAACGATCTTCGGATATTGCGCGTACTGTCATGTTAATAATAATAATATGAATATTGCATGTAGTGTAAGGATGATTGCTTGTCGATACGTGAACGATCTTCGGATATTGCACGTATTGTCAAGAATAGTGATGATCGTCTCCTTATATGGATATTAAATGATAACTTATATATAGAGTTCCCTCTACGAATAATATATAGAGTGTTCCTTTGATTGAAAGCATAGTGTTCCTTTAATGGAAAGCATAGTGTTCCTTTGATGGAAAGCCTAGTGTTCCTTTAATGGAAAGTCTAGTGTTCCTTTTTGATGGAAAGCCTAGCGTTCCTTTGATGGAAAGCATAGTGTTCCTTCTATGGAAGTATATAGGATTGTCCTTCTATGGAGAATATATATATAGAGTGTCCTTCGATGGAGATATAAATAGTAGGGGTGATAGTAATAGTTATTTTAGTAGATACTATGTGACATTCCTCTTATGGATATTTATATAAGGTTAAGATGTGTATGTATGTAAGATATGTGTATGTATTGTATGTCGCCTGATTAACTAGAACTCACTCAGCGTAGCTGACTTTTAGTATGCATGCAGGTGAGCAGATTAAAGAACTAGCTTGAGGATGGCACGTGGCATGGATTGAACGGCTAGCATCTGAAGATGGAAGAAACGATGTTTAAAATATGATGTTTTAAGTTGGTATTAAAGAAAAGAATAAATGTTTTGTAATTAACGGTTCAAGTTTTATATTCCGCGAAAGTTTTAATTAACTCTGATTTGTAAGAACTGTGTTTATGAGTAAATCCGATGCTAAAGTGGGGCTACCGAAAACGGGGCCTTACATCTACTGCTCCAACTCCTATGAATGCAACTGCTTATGGTGCTTCAAGTCACATCAATTAAGCTACGCAAGGACCCCGAAGACTTTTGCCATTTTCTTTATCTATCTTAATTTCTTTTGTCTTTTCTTAATTATGTATTGTAACACCTCTTGATGGCCTTGGATTATTTTCAATTTGAACTACTTACCTTCTATCTAATAAATAAAGTTTCTTTTGATTAAATGGATGACTAGGTTATGTACCCGTATTTTACACGGGTTGGATAACTTCAATTTTGAAAGTGATAACTTTTGATAAATAAAGTTGAATAATACATTAAGTAAGTACAAAGTTAAATTATAACTACTATTCACAAACTTAATTATAAATCATAAATCTTTAAATACTTCTTTCGATACAAAATTAAATAATACACTAAAAATATGGTAGCAACTAAAGTAAAATAGTATTATGAGAACATAAACGGTAAAATCGTTACAAACCAACCATCAATAGAAGAAAACGTTCGATTAGTTGAAGAATGTACAGTAAAGGAGAATCGATAAATTTTTTATCGACAAAATTTGGATAGAAAGAAAGATGTTACGGTTACAAGTGAAAAGAAGGCGGGTCGGGTTCAATTAAAGATCCACGTGTTTTTAACAATGAACCCGTTAAATAATAAAAATGTTTAATAAATAAACCTAACTTTTTTAAAAAATATATAAAAAGAACTTTAAAAAGTATGTATAATTAACAGGAGAGAGAGGCGGGAAGAAAGAATAGAAATGCATAAGAAAATGACATGTGGCATGAGAAAACTTGTATTTATTATATAGTATAGATTTATTGAAGTCTACTTCCATCTTATTTCGTTATCTTTATTAACCTTAACTATTTATAAGCTACCCATTCTTCAACTTTAAATACTTATATCTTTGCGATGTCTTAAACATTTCTTTATTTAAATCCACTACAACTTTTGAAATGTTTTATGCATTGTTGATTTTCTAGTGTTATAAATTAAAAACTCCTTAAAATTTTTGTTCCCTCAAAAATCATGTTTTACTTAAACGTTTTGTAACCCACACAATAGGACGAGTCATGTGGACCATCCGACGATCTAAATAATTATGGATGCATACGTAATTACCAAAGTCCTCGCATGGAAATCATGATCCGAATAATTGTGTGTCATAACATAGGACCGTAAGTAGTTGAGATAACGGTACAAATGTAAAGTTGATAAGGACATGGTGGATACGCCGTTGGTACATCCTATATATAAGTGTCCTTATCGGAGTTTGAAGCGTTACTTCAACTATCTGAAGTTCTGTATTATGATTAATTTTAAATCTTATGTATTTTTATTAAATGGTGTTGTTATAGTATTTCTTAATTTCGGGACGAAATTCCCTAAAGAAGGGGAGACTGTAACAACTCGGACTTTTAAACTAATATCTAACCCGACCCGCTTCAATTTTCGGGTTATTTCATTTAAAAATATCGCGTTTATCGAGAAGATAAATATTATTATATTATTATTCAATTAATTATATATGATATATTTATAACTTTCAAAATATGGCAATTATAACCCCAAACGAAACTATTACCTGTATTTGATTCCACCTCTAATCTTTGAGGACCTTTTTGAAAATTATACATTTAATATCCATTTAACCCTTTTACCCAGCAAACCCGACCCATAACCCATGTTCATATCCTTAACCCGATAACTCGTTTGATTTCTTGGTCCTCAATTCTCGTCACAATCATAGTAATTGAATCTTTTAATATGTTATACATTCCAAAATCACCGTGACCGACGTTATAATTAAGTAAATTAGATCAAACTGATTGGAAATTCCAAGTTTTTTTAGCCGACCTATCACGTTCTTCGTTATATATTATAACTATCATCATAATTCAATTAAACGCTCATATAGCATCTCTATACTAGCGCCTACAATACCCCTATAGTTAATTGAATTATATCAGCAACCTCGTATCTGTTCTTGGTCTTGCTATAGTCGGCCACTCGCGAGCAAAATTAACCACCATATCAGCAGTTTTAAGGTAATTAAATTACTTGGATCTATTCGTCTTGATCCAATGTTGATTAACCCTATGGTTAATCGGCCAAACATTACACGAATTGGCCGATATATGTTCTAGGGTTCTTATTTCGATTTGGATATTTAACTTTCCTGCATATCTATTTTTGTTTTCGTGAGCTGGTGTGTGTGTGACTTGTTTGATCTGCTGGGCTGGAGCTCGTGGGTTTAAGCCCCCTCTAGGCCCGATTTTATTTATTTATTTATTTATTTATTTATTTATTTATTGTTTCTTTTTCTTTTGTGATAATTCTTTTAGTCATATATATTATCCATTTAGTTTATATTATATATATTATAAGTAAAATAATTAATCGATATTTTACTAAAGTCAGTCATCTTAACTTGTAGTTTTTCCAAATCCCGGTCAGAACTATATATATATATATATATATATATATATATATATATATATATATACAGAAGTTATTATAAATTAATAGAGGTTATATAATAAACATTTAAAAAGGTTTTGTTTATTTATATTTCACAATTAAAATAAAAAATATACCTCATTATTATTATAAATAAATTTTGGTTAAGTATTTTATAAAGATTTATATATATATATATATATATATATATATATATATATATATATATATATTTAATAGTATAAGTTTAAATATTTATAAACAATTATATTTTTATACAATATTAACTTGTAAGAAATCTTTTTAATTTAATAATAAATTTTCAATAAATTAGTTTATACCCTTGAAACCCGTCCATAACTCGTTTCCTTATTAGTCTATTTATTGATACATCGTTATCCTCGTTATTACACTTGTTAGGATTGTCTTTGCTACGTCTCGGCAAGCGTGACGTCTCTTATATCTTCATTCTTATCGATTACTTTCACTTTTGCCTACTTGTTAAGGTGAGTACCACATTCTCCCCTTTTACTTATTTTTACCGTTTTGGGGATATATGCGTTCATAGATATTTTTATAATATATAGTACTCAACCGCTACTGTTTATCCTTGTGTGTTTATCAGTTTTCCTAACTTGCTATTTGCATGCTTGCTTGATTATTTGTATGCTATTGCTTACTTCGGCAACCGATGTCCATTTTTATGGTGCGGTTTAGTCCTTGCTTGGTAACCAATGTCCATTTATATGGATTGGTTGAGCCCTTTCTTTATGGTTTGCTTTCTTTATGGTTTGCCTTATTTATGGTTTGCCTTATTTATGGTTTGCTTTCTTTATTATTGTTTGATTGTTATGTGCTATGGCTTATCTGTATATCTCACAGGAACAGTTTGCACTTTTACCTATTATTATATAGTGTCTCAAATCTGGTGTTATACTCACTCAACCTTGTATTGACAAACTATATTATTTTCGACTCATATGCAGGTCATCGTGTGACATGATTATCAAGATTGTTTGAAGCAACTTAGGATGCATGTTAGAGAAAAGATACAAGAACTTAATTTTGGATGTTTAATGTAATTGTTTATTTATAACTTTGATGTACATGAATATTCGTTTGAAATTATTAAATAGATATTAAAAATATAATGTTGCTTGATAGTAACCATTGAAAAGCTGTGAGCAATCAGTTCGCCCCGTCATTTCGCCGTAGTTTGGACAACTTCTGATCCTATTTAGACTTTTATGATAAAATATGAATTGAAATAGACGCATAGACCTTTCCAACAATATAAGGCCCGTCCTCAAAATCTTAACGACGAGTGAGATACGCGCTCTGCAAAGTAACTATTTAAATATGTCAACTATTCTTAAGGGTTATAACCCATCTCAATTGCACATAATTAACCAAACTGCCCTTTTTGATATTATGTTAATCTTTCGTTCCTTTTATTAGCCAACTAAGAAATTCTATAGTTTACTACAACAACTTGGGTGCTCGAACATATCGAATCACTAATTCTTGGTCAGTTTGACCTTCCAAGTCAAACCAATTACACCAATTCACCACAATATTAGTATAGGGTCAGTTTCATTGTGTGCACGTTTATTCGTTTGCTTTGACCCGCTTGGTCCTTTTATCATTTCTTAAGAGATATGACTTAGTTCATCATATCATAAAATATTAACTTTGTAACAATATAGTTACGTACCTTAATCGCCGACCTTTGCGTGACTCCTTACCAGTTCTTCTTCCATACGATTCATGTGATCTGTCTAAACACAATTCACATGATTATTAGCATATGCAAGCATTCAAGGCCCATTTTTCATAATAATCTATCAACCATTAGTATATCGCTTTTTAGTAGGATTTTCGCTGTTTAACGAACCCGTGTTCGCTTAAACAATCCTTTTAGTTATCAGTGGCCATTTCTTGCATATCATATCGTTACATGTTGAACTCGTCGTTACCAACCGTTTCGGTTTGATCAAGTTTCATAACACACCATTTAATTAGTTTAACAATAATCTTACATTTAGAGCTAAACTAATCATTATTCACATGAGGATTGGACATGAGTTCTTCACTCATGTCACCACCCACATCCCACATATGGGTTTTGTCTCTAGACATCAATTTCACTTCAATTCCTTCACAATTCATGTTCTAAATGGTGATTCTAACTCATTATCATCTTCAATTTCATGTTTCTATCATATACCCTTTTAACCCTAACTTTATGATATTAATATTAGACACAAACCTCAAGTTTAGATGGTGTTAGGAGCTAGGACATGCTTATTCCGTAGCCGGGACACCTTAATTGTGCCTTGATCCTTCCTAATTTGAAGACTTAGGGTTAGGGAGGGTTTCTCCCTTTCTCTTTCTCTGGCATCGACACACACACACATACACTATGTGTGTGTGTGTTTTATTTATTTTCTTTTTTATTTTTTTTTTACTTTGGGTTTTGCCCGGGTTTAGCCCCTATTGTTTCGTTACTTGACACTTAGCTCCAAACTTCTATACACAAGTATGTGTTTGTAGATAATAATGGTTAACTAACCAGGTTAAACCTTAGCGTATATACTTATTTCGGGTATAATATCCCAAAACGATATTACATTTTAATATTTTTGGGATGTTACAAGTCTACCCTCCTTAATAGGGTTTCGTCCCCGAAACTTGTTTTACATAGTTCCTCGGGCAAATCCAAAAAAAACTTTCGTTTCTCATACTCGATTGAGCGTTGCTCAACATTTAATCACTTGATCAGCTTAACCTTAGAAAGGTGATACATCATTTTACAACATCTACCCTTCCAATTCGCTAGTTTTAGGTTAGTTTGACTTCCTAGAGTCAAACTTTTCATACTTACTCTCGGCATCATTTACTTTTGGTCAATTTGACTTTTTAAGTCAAACTGTTTATTCAAACTTATCACAACCTTAGTCTAGTTTCAGTTTGACTTTCTAAGTCAAACTGTTTATGCAAACTCATCACATCATTAGTATAGAGTCAGTTTGACTTTCTAAGTCAAACTGTTTATAACACGTTTATTTATTTGTTTTTATCTTTCTTTACATAACATAATACACATTTGACCATCTTCATTAACAAATGGTTGATCTCTATTCTCGAGATTAACCCGGTTTGTTAACTCGGTTGTATTCCCGTCCCTTGGATCCCATTCCCGAATCCCATTCTTATTTATTTTATGTTTGTTAAAATGTTATTAACAAACTCTCCCTTACATTCATATTTCTCTTTCTAGGTTTAATTAAATCTATTGTATTAAATTGACAAATGAAATGGTTTCTTTTACCATTTTCTTTTAAGCGAAGACTCAAACTCGACTCTCGCTCCTTTTTGATTCATTTCATTATTTCCCTTTTATGTTGCCTGATGAATCATTAGGCAAAACTTTGGAATTTTATCTATATGTGGTGTAAACCCATAGGTTCATCCTCTCTTACCTATGCCACGTGGGCCCCACTAGTCATATAGACCCTTACCCCCGATATAAAATTCGGAGGTTTTTGATGACCTCTATTGTCATCTTGTTTTCTATCTGTCTCGTTTTAGCATGTATGATGTCATCGTACCCATGATATACCTTTAAATCAAATCATTTCCTTTTTATTTTCAAGGGTGTCTTTTACGATTTCATGACCCCTTCCTTTCTATTGCGCATATTAGTGCATAAACGTGTTTCTTTTATAAACCACTTTCTAATTTATCGTTTTACTCTTATCTTTTACCAAAATGTTAGTATTAATTAAAACCACGTTTCAATTAAAAATTTTCTCTTTAAATTACCTTAATTCTTTTCATTAAGTAATTGACAATAAACAATTTGTTTTTAGGTTCATTTCAATTAACCAACACACTTGTCTTAAGTCATTTTGACTTCTGAAAGTCAAATGGCTCAAGTTACGTATATTTATCCATCTCCTTCTTTCTTTATTATACATGACCCGTTCTCATGTAAATTCTCCCGTTGTTTATACATCCGTTAGTTTTATCTATTTTGATTATTGCGGGAATCATAACTAATTCCCGCACACTAGCCAATTCGTCGGTTAGCTACTTCCTTCACGTGATTTTATCTTAAGGCGTGAACCTTAGGGTTCAACCCCTTTTAATAACCTCACATAATTGTATTTTTGGATTTATTTCTCCCTTTTTTTCAAAATAGAGTCGTTTGTCATTGCAATCAAACCGACCCGTCTCATAACATCAAGTATTACTCGACTCATACCACCCAATTCCTTTATTGGCTATTTTCACCTTAGGGAATATCTCCCATTTTCCTCCAACCTCAACTTAAGTTAAGGTTGGACATTTTCATTTCTTTCTTTTCTTTTACCTTTTCTCGGTGTCGTTTAGGGTAATTACCCAACTTGACTCGTTATAATTGGATTGGGTATTATTACCCAATTCCCTATTTTCTTATGTCAACTTTTCTCCGTGTTATACCAACCAAAACCGCAGTTTTGGTTGGTGTTATGGATGAAAGGGTCTAGGTCCATTAACCTAGTACTATCCTTCTTACACGTCGTTTACACGTTAATTCATTTATTTTATGGGAGGGTTTAAGTTCAACAACTTAGTACTATCCTCCCTCACGTCCACATTTACGTTACTAACCCGCAGATCATAATGACCCATCAATTTCCAACAGCCCATGTTCGTTTTTCTTTCAACCACCAAACATGACCCTATTAGATCATAAATAACATTCATCTTTTCCATTTATTCGGCAATACCTCCGCTTCTATGACCCCGCGAGTCATTTATACTTTGGTTTTACATGCCTTCTCGTCAATTATGGCCCTCTAGACCATTATGACTAACCTTTTACTTTCTTGGATCATTTATCCTTATGCGCGTCACGCATCGTTCCTATGATTCCCACAAGAACCATTGTACGAGTGTGCCCGTAAGGTTTATGACTCCAAATATCTTTTTTTACCCCATCTTTTCCATTTATTTGGCAATACCTCCGCTTCTATGACCCCGCGGGTCATTTATACTTTGGTTTAACATGCCTTCTCGTCAATCATGACCCTCTAATCACTTTGGTCCACTGTTTTGGACAACTTCTGATCCTATTTAGACTTTTATGATAAAATATGAATTGAAATAGACGCATAGACCTTTCCAACAATATAAGGCCCGTCCTCTAAATCTTAACGACGAGTGAGATACGCGCTCTGCAAAGTAACTATTTAAATATGTCAACTATTCTTAAGGGTTATAACCCATCTCAATTGCACATAATTAACCAAACTGCCCTTTTTGATATTATGTTAATCTTTCCTTCCTTTTATTAGCCAACTAAGAAATTCTATAGTTTACTACAACAACTTGGGTGCTCGAACATATCGAATCACTAATTCTTGGTCAATTTGACCTTCCAAGTCAAACCAATTACACCAATTCACCACAATATTAGTTTAGGGTCAGTTTGACTTTCTAAGTCAAACTGTTTATACCAAATCATTTAATACTAGCTTTAAGTCGGTTTGACCTTCAATGGTCAAACCTTTCATTGTGTGCACGTTTATTCATTTGCTTTGACCCGCTTGGTCCTTTTATCATTTCTTAAGAGATATGACTTAGTTCAACGTATCATAAAATATTAACTTTGTAACCATATAGTTACGTACCTTAATCGCCGACCTTTGCGTGACTCCTTACCAGTTCTGCTTCCCGACGATTCATGTGATCTTTCTAAACACAATTCACATGATTATTAGCATATGCAAGCATTCAAGGCCCATTTTTCATACTAATCTATCAACCATTAGTATATCCCTTTTTAGTAGGATATTCGCTGTTTAGCGAACCCGTGTTCGCTTAAAGAATCCTTTTAGTTATCAGTGGCCATTTCTTGCATATCTTATCATTACATGTTGAACTCGTCGTTACCAACCGTTTTGATTCGGTCGAGTTTCATAACACACCATTTAATTAGTCTAGCAATAATCTTACATTTAGAGCTAAACTAATCATTATTCACATGAGGATTGGACATGAGTTCTTCACTCATGTCACCACCCACACCCCACATATGGGTTTTGTCTCTAAACATCAATTTCACTTCAATTCCTTCACAATTCATGTTCTAAATGGTGATTCTAACTCATTATCATCTTCAATTCCATGTTTCTATCATATACCCTTTTAACCCTAACTTCATGATATTAAGATTCGACACAAACCTCATGTTTAAATAGTGTTAGGAGCTAGGACATGCTTATTCCATAGCCGGGACACCTTGATTGTGCCTTGATCCTTCCCAATTTGAAGACTTAGGGTTAGGGAGGGTTTCTCTTTTTCTCTTTCTCTGGCATCGACACACACACACACACATACACTATGTGTGTGTGTTTTATTTATTTTCTTTTGTATTATTTTAACTTTGGGTTTGCCCGGGTTTAGCCCATATTGTTTCGTTACTTGACACTTGGCTCCAAACTTCTATACGCAAGTATGTGTTTGTAGATAATGATGTTTAACTAACCAGGTTAAACCTTAGCCTAGATACTTATTTCGGGTTTAATATCCCAAAACCGAAATATTACATTTTAATATTTTTGGGGTGTTACATTTTATTTCAGCTAGTTTGGTTTTATGTTTTGGTGTTTTGTATTGGGACTTTAGTATGAATGTTGGTGTCAGGTTATTCTACAAAAGGGAATAAAAATGAGAAGTGTGAAAATGATTTGTGGCTACGAAAAAAAAATACCTCAAAAAAATTTATAAAAAATCATAAATCAAAAAAAGTAAAAAAACAATAATATTCTCCCGTCTTTCTCGTTCTCAAATCAAAAACAAAAACACAACGTTGAGGAAAAAATATCATGTGTCTTTTTGTTTATCAATGTATTTTTTGTTTATTTTCATAATTGATTGTGTTTTTTTCATTGACACTGTGTTTTTTTATATTATGTTATATCACTCATCATTTTGTTATATTTTGTTTGGCATTGTGTTATTATTTTAGATCTATTGTGTCATTTTTTTATAAATAATTGTGTTTTTTTTTTAATTTTCATCATTGCGTCTTTTTCTCGGCATTGTGTCTTTTCGTCGTTTTTTAACGCGAATGACGGGGGAAACATTTTGGTTTTTAAAATTTTTTCATTTTGTATGTATATTTTGAGTTATAATTTTTATTTATTTTCTTAGGGTTTTTTTTTATTTTTTTAGGTTTTCTTTTCTAAAAATTCTTCTCGCACTTCTTATTTTTGTCTCTCTTTAGACCATCCGTACTCGAACGTTATGGGGGTGCGTTTTGGCCCAAAACGCCAGAGAACACCCCCCCCCCCCCCCCCGCGGCCCGGCGTTTTGAGGCTTTTTTTAACGTTTTGAGTATAACGCGGAAATGGGCACAAAAATAAAAAAAAGAAAAGAGCTGTTGCATCATGCCGTTGGGATTTTTTTTTAAAAAAAATTATATTAATTAAATTTATACTATAAAAACAAACGAAACCCATATTTTTTAACACATTCCTCTATTCCTTCCACTTCTATATATTTTTTACTCAAATATTTCTACCAAAATGTTTCTGAATAACAACCAAAATGTTTTCGGTTTCGGTCAATTTGCCCGTCAAGGCAACCAAAATCCACAACCAAACTCATCTACCGCCCCGATGCCAACCGTACCTATGATGGACCAGCAAATGGTCGCGTACATTGCATATTTACAAAACTCTATGCCAAATGCGGTGCCCGGTTTCCAAAACCCAACGGCAAACATCTTTGCCGTTTCTGGTTCCCAACCCGTCCCGGAGACCGAACCCGAGGTCGAGTTCGTGCCAGAGACACAACCCGTCCCGGAGACCGTAGGCGGTTCGAGCCAACGCGGATGTCCGAGAAAACACGCAAAAAAGCCCGCCGGCGAACCTCGGGTTAAAAAGACGGTGATACCGTGGAGTATCGACGAGTGCGTACTATGTGCTCGTGCTTAGAAGAAATCAAATGGACAAAGACATCGAGATTTTATCAAGTGAGCTAACCGAAGCCGACTCGAGAGTCCAATCTCTAAATGCCGCTCGACAAGCGAAAATTTTAAAAAAATATAACATGTAGTTTTATTAGTATTTTTTGTATTTTTTTTAATTTGATGTATTTTTTTATTTTATTTTAGTTTTTATTTGGAAGTTTAATGTAATTTTTAATTTAAGTTTATTTATTTAAATGATTTATTATTTAAATGACTGGGTTCCACGTGGCGCATAACGTCTGGGGGTGGAGAGTTATGACTACACCATGTTTTGATAAAAAATCATAACTCTGACTGGACGCCACGTGACGCATAACGTCTGGAGGTGGAGAGTTATGACTACTCATGGTTTTATATTTTAATTTTACCCTAATTGTTTGGGGTCTCAAATTGAATACAATTCCAATGATTGTAACTCTTTACTATGGTTTCAATGTAAAACTAAATGAGTATTTAACTTAGGCCAATCTTAATAAATACTTCACTCTGTCAGGTGAGAGAATTTAGGAAATAACCTGTTAGTGGGGCCATATGGTTCATTTGACTAGCTTTACCAATATGACATAATTAATCCTCTTCGTTTATTTGATGGAAGTAAATAAGTTGTGGGGCTATTAAAGTAATTTTATTTTAGATGCCTATTATTATATGGAAACTATATGGATGCTATCACAACAACAAACCCTAATCGATCATATTAGTCTCCCTAAAAACCACCAATTGATTCTTTTTTTCTCAATCCTCCATTGATTCTAGGCACTATGACGGGAATAATGGTATCTTCTTTGTCAAAGGTTTCAATTTCTACAAAGTATCCCTAATTTGATTTCTAATTTCTTGTTTATGATTGATTTTACATGATTAAAGTGTTTTTAATTAATTGCTCATGTTTATAGATATAACTAGATTTAAAGCCCGTGTAATACACGAGATTATCCAAATCATAAAATTACAAGTAAAACAAATAATTACATAATGTATATAAAAAATGCATTACATCTATGCTTGTGTCTATACTATGTATACATAAATTATTTTATTTATATCACAAAATTATTTTTTTAAATGAACTTAATAAAAAAATGCACGTGTAAAAACGTACCCGAGGATGCTCATTTTATTTAAACTTTCATTGTCAGTATCATATATGCATAATTGAAAGAATTTAGAAGAAGACGTCTCATACAATAGTAGTTTTGACCACCCGACCTAAATACCGAATGAGGGTTACCTTTATTGATATATTTATCAATTTACAATTCATAGAAGGAAACGTGAATATTAATTTATAATGAAGGATGTTATAGATTTTGATAAGTTTTAGGGGGCCTCTCGACTTTGCCATAATGACAACATAAAAAATAACATATTAACGCATTCAATTTTGTGAATATTTTGTTTCATTTGAGCACAGTTTTGCATAACATGCTTCCCATACAACGTTCTTATCGTAATTGAATGAAAAGTTAATGTTGACACAAATTTGTCAGATTTGATAAAAGTTAGAAGCATTGATATGCATGGGGTGCCATGTCGGGAGTGCTCGCTATCTTTTCTTAAATTTAATAATCGAGTGAAAAATAGTCAATTTGCCAAATTCTGAACCTTTTGTTTATTTCCAAACATGTCCTTGAAATAAATTTGAAACCCGAATCATGTTTAAAATTTTAACTTTCATCCGTTTGACGATTTCAAGTCAACACTTTGAATCCGTAACGAATTTGACGATAAATCTTTTTCTTTCTGAAAGTTATAAAAACACTGAGATTTCTCATTTTTGACCCGTAACAAATTTTGACACAAATGTATTTAACTTGTATCAAACAATATATTTACCAACTTTTGACTGTATAAATCAAATTTTAGTTTCACAAAACCCGAAACAATCTTTCATAAAAATCAAGAAATTAAATATAATAAACTTTGTTATATAAGAGAGTTATTAGTATATATTTACTAAATAACCGAAAAAATATATATTTTTCTAAATTAACCAAAAAATAATTGATAGACTTAAAGCATATATTTATAATTTATTAATTTATATGGAAATTTAAAATAATAATAATATATCAATGGATTGACTAAAAAAATGAATAAACTTTTAAACATAGAGTTATAATTTAATTATTAAAAAAATTCTTTCTAAAATGAAAGCATATTCGAGTTTTATTTTTCCTTATAATTTTCAACAATATACATTGTACAATATGTTAATAATAACATTTGAAATTATATTTTTTTCAATCTTTAATATACATGGTTTGTTAATATTGGGCTTTCAACAAGTATTCTGAAATATATAGTAAAATAATATGTTAATATTTATTTTTATAAAAATTCATAGATATAATAATATAAACAGAATGTATAAAAGGAAAGTAAATATGACATATATTAGGGTCAATTAGGATCTTGGTTTTGAAGGAAAAAATGTTGTGAGGTTTAACCATAAACCGACATGTATCACAATTATTTTCTTTTATTAGAATAGGTATATTAACAATATATAAAAAATGTAAAAAAAAAGTCTAAGGTATGACTTTTAAAGAGGAAAGATTTATAAAAGAGAAATTTGGATAGTTAAAAAGTACACTACTCTCTCTCTTTAAACTCACAACTATTGTTACACTAATTAGTCTTATAAATGATAAATTAATGATTTGAAATTCTTAAAATGAGATTTTTTATGATTATACTTGTAATTTTGCTATAAGCTATTCATTATATTTATTGTAACATCCAGTTTTCCAGGTTCCGGTTAATAAACGAAGGTACGAGTTAGTATGAGTTGGGCTAGTGTTGGGCTAAATGGAATTGGGTTATGGACTTGGGTTATGAAGGAAAGAGAAAAAGATCATGGGCTTAAGCCCATGATCCATAATTATATAAACCATTAATACCCTTTTAATTTCATTTCACACATATTCCATACACCTCCCAAAACACACACTTAAGCTCTCTCTCTCTCTCTAGCATCTCTCTCTAGCCGAAATCACCAAGGAAACCGATCCCGATCCAAGGTAATGATAGTATGATATTGTATGAGCTTAAACCCGTTAGATATAAACACGAAACGACGAGCCGACACCGTTAAACCGTTTAAGTTACGAGATCCGGGTGGATTCGGGTACAAACCGAACCTAAGATGAGCTTAGGGTGATGAGCTTAGGGATCACCCTAGCTCAGATCTGGATCGAACATGGCGAAAAACGGTGAAAAAACGAGTCTAAACTCGTTTTTTCCGGCGAATCCGTGGTTTTCCGGCGGCGGCGCCGGAAAAGTATGTACGAGGTTAAGGGATGTCAAGGAATGTTCTGACATTCCCTGACCTAACCCTAATTCGTTAACGGGAATCTAACGAGTTAGCCTTGATTCGTTATCTAATTCGTTAAGGAAAATAATGATGAACTAGTCCAATTCATTAAAGTCTAGTTCGTATAAGGATCAGTTCGTTAAGGTCCAATTCGCTATAAGGACCAGTTCGTTAAGATGCCTGATTCGTTACAAAGGCAGATTCGTTGTAATAGTTAATTCGTTATGAATTCTCATTCGTTAAGGACTGAATGATGAATTAGAACTTTGAAAGAATGACAGAACAGTCCCTAGACTTAGAAAAGAATGATTTAATTAGGGGCTCTGCCCCTTGGACCCTGCTAGGGGCTCTGCCCCTTGGACCCTGCTAGGGGCTGCCGCCCCTAGACCCCGCTTCCAGGGGCGCTTCCCCCGGACCCCCGTTCGTTGAGGGTTATAATTGGACTAGAAATACGTTATGGATAGCGATAGAAATTAATATGCGTAATTGTTATACAGTTAGTCGTGCACAACTAAAGAAGGGAATAACCGTAAACGGTGAACGCAACCGCATTGAGGTGAGTTTCTAGCCCCACTTCCTTGTTATGTTTTCGGGGCTGTGTGCATACTCCATGTGATAGTTAATACACTTACCTTATGTGGTGAGTGTATGCCTTGTATGATTTATGTATAATGATTGCTTGACGGTGCGTGAACGATCTTCGGATATTGCATGTACCGTTAGGTGGTAGTTAAAGATATGATTGATATGTAGGATGTAAGATATGATGTATGTATGAATATATATGATGTATGCATAATGTATGTACGATATGTTGATGGTACATGAACGCTCTTCGGAGATTGCACGTATTGTCAAGGAAAGTATGTAAGAACAGGTATGGTATAGTTGCATGAAACAAAGGGACCAGACCCTAACAATATTTGTGACGGTAGGGACCAGACCCTAATAATATCTGTGATGTTGGGGACCAGACCCTTTATAATATATGTGATGTTAGGGACCAGAACCTTATAATATCTGTGATGTTATAGGGCGGAAGGCTCTTTAAATAGGATGGATAGTTATATATAAAGAGTAAGTATGATTAATGCACACCCCTTCGGGCACGTGTGCAAGTATGAGAACAGATTGTATGTTGTAAGATTAACTAGAACTCACTCGGCGTAGCTGATTTTTAGTATGCATGCATGTGAGTAGATTGAGGCAGCTTGCATAAGAGGAAGCACATGGCATGGACTTGAAGAAGCTGGCATCTCAAGGAAATGTTATGTCATTTTAAAGACAATGTTTTATGTTAAATAATTTGGAATGATCGTTAAGACAAGAAATATGGTTATGTAATGAAATGGTTGAATGTTTTTAATATTCCGCGAATGTTTTTATTAACTCTGATATTTAGAACTGTGTTTATGAGTAAATCCAACATCCAAAGTAGGGCACCGGTAACAAAGCCTTACATTTATTATTAGAAAATTTGGATTACTAATATTCCGCGAATGTTTTTATTAACTCTGATATTTAGAACTGTGTTTATGAGTAAATTCAACATCCAAAGTAGGGCACCGGTAACAAAACTTTACATTTATTATTAGAAAATTTGGATTTTAGTAATCCAAATAATTAATTATTAGCCAATATTAATCAATAACAATCTAATTACTACTATTACTCACAAGTTTCATTATTAATTACAATCATAATCTAACATATTACTAACTTCGTTTCGTTTACTTTTTATGATGTAGCATGTGACATGGTAAATATTTAAAATATTTCAATTTTATTTCTATCAAATTTTTTTAATATTAATACTATCTTATTTTATTTAAAAAACATATTTATATGTGAAAAAAATTAATAATATATATTATAGAAAAACCTTTATTAAAAAAACCCTAAATAACTAGTGAGACCCACCAACCTCCCTCTCCTCTTTCTTCGTCTCCCTTTCTCTATATGTCTCTCTGCCCCCCCCCCCCCCCCCCCTCTCCCCCTTCTCTTATTCCGTTAAAATTCATTTGAACTCGGTGCAAGAAACCCCTTCATCGTAGAACCGTGAGCTATTGGTCATAACCAACTATATTAATCTTAATAAATAGTCATTGTAAAAGGTGGAACAAGGACGGTGGGTGCATTGGTGGCTCTGAGTGTGTGTGTGATGGACATGTAAGCGGGTGACTGGAAAGAAAGAGGTGATCAGAGAGATGCGTGGGTTGGATAATAGTTAGAGTCGAGTAGGTAGAGAATAACAATGTTTTAAAAAACAAGGTAATTAACTCTACAAAATTGATTCAATAATTTGAAATGGTCTAAGTAATTGTTAAATAACACACCATGCAATAAAAAGAAAAAAGAGTTAACATTTTATCAGACTGATCATGTTATTGATAATGAAGTCAAAAGTTAAGATTGCTACTAATCAGATCATTAATATGGATTAATATTAATAAATGATTAATAGTTTGAATTATTAAAACCTAATTTTTTATGCGAATTATGTGATAATAACAATGTTTTGAAAATATGTGGTGTTCAAAATGTGTATGTGGCTTTGTAATTATTAAAGTGGAATTATGATATAACCCTTATCCGTCATCATATATCCTTATTTGAATAATTCATTTGTAATGATCACCCATATGTTTTTCAAAAAACTGGTTTTGTAACTATTATTATATTTTGACCCTTCAATCACTTAAATATTTGAGATATAGGTCAAATCAATGACTATCTACTTATCTACCTACCTATTCTAATAAAGTAAAATAATTGAGGACACATGTCAGTTTATGGTTAATACTTACAATTTTTTCCCTCTAAAACTAATATATGTCATAGATTAATAAGTATTCACTTTTCTTTTACATTTAATTTATATTATATCTATAACATGATTAAATTATTCACTTTTCTTTAAACTCCTTTTATATTATATCTATACACTTTTATAAAAATAAATATTTGCATATTATACAACTATACACTGTTAGATATATATTTCACAACATACTTGATGAAATCCAAAAATCAACAAAAAAATCGTGTTTGTTAAATATTATAAAGAATATAATTTTAAATGTTTTCATTAACATATTATACTATGTATATTGTTGAATGTTGCAAATAAGAAAATAAAATCAAACTCTAATATGCTTTCATTTTACGAAGTAATTTTTTTAATTATTAAATTATAAATATATGCATAAAAGTTGATTCATTTTTAAAAAAAAATTCATTTATCTATTGGTTTTTGTACATTGTTATATAAATTTATAAATTATAAATATATGATTTAAATCTATCTATTTATTTTTCGGTTAATTTAGTAAAATATACATATATGTGTTAAATTGTAAGGATAATATATACCAATCACTTTCAAATATGATAAAGTTTATCCAATTTAGTTTCTTGGGTTTTTTTATCAAGAAATGCTTCGGGTTTTTATGGAACTTAAATTTGATTATTACAAATTAAAAGTCGGTAAACAGATCGTTTGATACAAATTAACTACATTTGCTCAAATTTGTTATGGGTAAAAAAAGGGTAAATAGAATATTTTTTAAAAGTTGAGAATGCAAATAGATTTATCGTGAAACATGTTACGGGTTCAAAGTTTTGACTTGTATGTAAAACAAATGAAAGTTAAATTTTTAATGTGATTAGGTTTCAAATTTATTTTTAAGAATATATTTAGAAATAGTCAAAAGATTCAGGATTTTGCACATTTAGTATTTTCCCATGACTATTAAAATTTAAAAAAAGAATGACAAACATTTCCGATATGCCACCTCCAGGCCTATCAATGCTTCTAACATTTATCATATTAAAAACATTTGTGTCAGTATTGATTTTTCCTTGAAAAGTGATCAGAATGTTGTATGTGAAGTATGTCGTACAAAATTATGTTCAAGGGAAGCAAAACATTCACAAAATTGAACGGGTAAAACCTGTTATTTTTTTGTCAATTGGCAAAGTCGAGCAGCCCCTTAAACTTATCAAAATATTTTTCATGGTGTAGCTAAAAGCTATTATTATATGAGAAGTATTCTTCGAAATTGATTCATAACCAAATTTCTTTCATACTGAGAATAAATTTCAATAGATAAGTGTTATTAGGTATGTTTTTGCATGTGTATTATTTTTTTTATTAAGTTTATTTTTTTTTGAAAAATATCATTTTGTGATATAAATAAAATCAATTTATGTATAATGATACAAGTATAAATGTAATACATTTTTCTATATACATTATGCATTGTTTTATTTGTAATTTAATTAATTAGATCATCCCGTGTTTTACACGGGCTCTAAAACTAGTTTAGTAATATTTTATCAAAATGTAGTGGTCTAAACCTTCCATATGGATAATAGCATGGTTTAGGCGGTACTTTATACCTAAGTGACTTAATTCTCTATATTGTATAAATAGTTATAGGTAGTTGTAAGTGGAAGAGAGAGAGAGAGAGAGAAAATTAATATTCATGAGTATATTTGAAAAAACTGTTTACTATCTATAACTTTTTAATATCTTTTAAAAGAGGTTGTGATATGGGAAAGAGAATAGATAATAATAAAAGTATAAAAAAATATTATTTATTTAAAAGGAGAGCGAAAAGGTTGTGTTTTTTAATGTAATTATAGATATGGGGATACAGAAGCTGCAAGGAATGCTCTTAACGATGTTTTTCATGTTTTTGTTACTTATTTTCTCTATTTTTGCAATATTTGTATTCCTTCTTTTCATCACTCTATTTGTCTCTCATAGTTGGATCGACACGATTTTTGCCTAATGTCGGCACAACCTTGCTTGCCAAATTGTCGACACGAACATGCCTAATTGTCAGCACAACCTTGCTTGCCAAATTTTTTTCTCTAAATAAGGAGCACATTTCCATACCAGCATCCCATTCTCACACCTTAATTCACATTGTATAGACTGATTTCAGTTGTTCGAGGGTGTTTCATCCTTCACTGAGCATCAAGAAGTATACTATCCTCTTTCTACGGTGTTTTAGTTTAATAAACAATAATTAAATCAAGTGTTAGTGTCATCCTTATGGAAAAGTAAAACATACATTTTCAGAGTATGTATGACCTACATACAAACCCGAGCATCGCTTTAGAAATTGAATGTGAAGTCTAAAGATCTATGTTATTTAAGTTAACGCTATTTCAAGGGTCAAGTGTAAGGTTGAAATGTTACTCCTTTTAACATTTTGATTAATAACCATCCACATCATGGATCTTGTGTTTCAACCCTAACTGTAACTTTGAAATGTCATTCCTTTTGGAATCACTAAAGTATCATGTTTTTAGATTTCTTTAACTCTAGCTTGAAGTAAACTAGCCATGCTTACCATCCAGTCTCACGAAACGTAGTTGGATTTTACTACCCACAATTGGGAGGATTTCTGATTTAGAAATATATAATTGTTTCAAGCAGGCTCGTAATTGTACCATATACCTAAGTTAATCATTTCGTTAAATACATCATAAAGATTTGAAGCCAAAGTGATATCCGTCTAAGATAGATTATCTCTCACCCTTTATTTAAATGTTTAATGAATTTAATTTTATATGTTGTTTGTTTATTCAAAGCTCGCAAATTTTGGCTTAATTAAATGATGACGAAAGTTACACTTGCCTACTTGGTTCTTACCATATCCCTAATTGTCTATAGGGTTTCGCTTATTTAACCATCTCTAAAGCTACGACTTTAGAGAATTACTTGTTATCACTAGACCATAGGGGTAACATAGCATGTTTGTAATTATCCATCCCTCACTAGAGCGAAACAAATTGAGAATGTGGGATACCCGTTATGGTTTCGAATTAACTTTGGATATTGATGTGCGAAACGGTCTATAAAAATATTAATCTAACTTAGACACTCTAGTTTTAAATTTATAAATCTAAACTCTCCTAATGCTAGACCATTAGACAGACAAGTATACCTATCGACTGTAGTAAAGCCTAATGAAGTCCGGATATCGAACCCACGAGCCACTAGCGACAACTAAACTAGACTCTGACTAATAACTTAATAAATAGATTTAATTTATTTTTGTGTTTTTTTAATTACTAAATATAAACTAAATAATACTTAAACTAAAACTGACACGAACATATCGGGTTGGAACTCAAATACGGGAAACAACAATCTAGGCAATGAATCCTACTAGTTAACTCGTAAACTCTCGGAATTGGATTTATGATTGGTAACCGTATTTTAAAAATATGAAATTTAAGGAATAACTAAAGTAAGCTAGATCACCTCCCGGTTTCACCAACAATACCTAAGAACACTAAATATCATGTAAAGCTCAAAGGTTTAATAGTTAGGATCACCTCCCAGTCTTACCTTACCTAATGTCACACCCCGACCAAATGCGGAACATGTCGGGGCGTAACGTATTGATTGGACAGTAGCTCAAACGAAACTAATTAAAGCGACAATAATTATTTAATTTCATTAACATTAACAAGTACACAAATTCAATAATAAACAACAATTACATCATGTTTTGTATTTTGAATAATATCCTAAGGTAAAACTAATTTCTTCGATCTTGAACATTGTAAATTACTTGTATCTGTAGCATGTATAAAAATAAAGTTTGTCAACACGAATGTTGGTGAGAGTACATAAGTTTTAGTTGATATATATATATATATATATATATATATATATATATATATATATCACAATTCATATGTAAATGATGAGTATTACAATTCTTATGAAAATGTAAACAACTAAATAGATGTGGACCCGTTTTTATTGATACGAAATCAATGTACTTGGGTAAATTTATGATCATACTAGATGAGGATAGATGAGGATGAGATACCAACCACCAAACATAAAATAAACAATTAAGCACATAGAACATTATCATAGAGCATGCAATAATCACACATAAACATATACTGAATTGTGTTTTGAATAGATGTGGAAATAAAAATGGTTAATGTAAATAGGGTATACATGCCACCCCCAAAACTTAAAAGATGAAAAAGGGGATATGTAAACTCACCTTAGTAATTAAGCAAGAGGAAATGACACGTCAAGACACAAAAGAAAGATCAAGCTCTCCGGGAAAATACTGAGGAGATATCCTAATAAAGAATAATTACGGAAGTTAATTATGAATTCCATCACGATCCTAAACTAGAAAGAGGTTCGGAATTTAAGACCAGGAGAGTTCTTTTAGAAAAATAAATATGATTTAGACTTATTATCAATTTACAACGGTTTATCATATATAACATTACCTTAATTATACCCAATAACAAAAAGTAAATATTTATAAGACTTTGGATAAATCATATAAAGAGATTTGTTTTAAAATAATTATTTTAATGTTTATAATCAATAAAGGTAGCTTTTAAATAAGTATTGTAAATAAATAATAATATTTGAATACACTAGAATCTTTTATAAAATACTTGGACTATGTTTTTTTTTTAAAATACGTAGATTAACGTGATATATATTTTATATGTATGAATATATTAAGTTAAAACCCTTTTTAAATAAATTAAACACCTTTAACAAATAACTAATATATACACATTTATATATATATATATATATATATATATATATATACACTAGGAGAAACCCGCGCGATGCAGCGGCAACGACAAATTACAACCCAATATTCGTTTTACATTAGTTTATTAGTTATCTCATGATAAATTGTATTGTACGTCTATTACTGTTTTGTGGCGGACACGTGACAGAAATTCGATGGCATCGGACTTATTTGTAACCACCCCCTAATTATATACAGGTTAATGCAAGAGATTTTAGTGGAGGTTGAGTAAAAACGATGGTAATGAGACAAAGAGGTTGATTTGATATTATTGTAAAACATTTTTACCAACCTTATTTGAGTTGATGGTGCTACCACCATGGTTCCCACACAAGTGTATATTACATTCAAACTGTAACTAAAGTCAAAATATAGTGCAAATGAATATATGTCTGCAAGTGGTTTGAAGCTAAATGCAATTTTAGCTTTAATTCAAGTTTACACTTCACGCGAAGTATGTGATCTTTCTGCCTCTACTTTACATTTTGTTTACCAAACCGAAGCGACTCCAACCCAAACCAGTTTAATATTAGGAGCCGTTTTATGCACCTAAAAAGAAAATGGCATAAAAAATATTACTCAAAAGAAACGAACCATCCTAAAATAGAAAATTAGTCAACAAAAAAGCCGCCAAGGTACGCCCAAAATCCAAGCAGGCACTTTAAAAGAGAACAATAAACCTATGCAGTTGCAGTTCAAAAGGTACCTTGTATTGGAATCATTTCGGTTCGTTACGCTTCACGAAGTATGTGAACTTTCTGTCTCTACTTTACATGAGGAATATGATCATTAGCTATTTTCAGTAGTCATTTCACCACCATCTTCATTACAATCATACTGAAAGTTGCATTCAGTATGTCATAAGTTCTTGGATATGTATCAAATGGCTCACACCTGGAAAACCATAAAAGATATATTAATTAAACTTACAATGAGCTAGTAATCAATATAATGAACATGCTTATTAAAAAAGTAATTTAAAAATTGATATATGTCAAAAAGTCAATAAGAAACAATAGATCATACCAGTCATGTACAACACCTAAGAGCCCACAATCATATATTACAGGCAGAGTATTCGTATCACTAACGGAACAACGTTCATAACCCAACAATCAACCCATGATCATGTAAAGTTGCTGCAAATCTGCCATTATAAATATGATGTAAATGTAAGCTGCTGCAAATCTACCATTATAAATATGATGTAAATGTAAGATTTCACAAAATTACAAAAAAAAAGTAGCTAAAAGAAGGTAAACAAGATACTCTCCATATCTAGCTCGCATGTCCATCACATTTCGTACATTTAACATTTTCCATCGGAAAACATTAACATAACTAAATGTTATTTCCTTCTAATATTTTGACTCAGCCTTGAAGATATCGTTTCTTGACAAGAAAGCGTCCATTTTTATACTTTGTAGCCTACGTGGCGGATCATGAAGTCGTGCAGGCCATGTTGTAACATTAGCTTCATAACCGCGTTCGGGTAAACGAGTGACGCATGACTTCAGTGGGACATACCAAACATCATCAGGGTCATCATTGGTATCACATAGTGGAGGTTGTACACCTGGATTGCGGGCCCGGTAGCACACGTTGTTTTGAGGCTGGCACCAGGTGGCGATATATCCTTCTTTTGCTATGAATTCCCAACATATTCAGCTAGTAAGATTCTCCATTTATGCAGTTAAGTAAACAAACTGAATGCTCAGTGAATCGTTTGACTGGAAGTTCGGTTATGTTCGTTTATTATTAAACGAACGAACATGAGTGCATGTTCATGAGTTTACGTTTGTTCGCTTATGTATTCATTAAAATTGTTAGGCATATCACAATTTAGTCTAGTTATTGATATTTTAGGCCCAACAGATTGACATTCATGTTTACTTTAAACTGGTGTTTTCCCAGTTATGTTCTTTTATATTTGTTCAACTATGTTCAGTTATATTCGTTTGTGAACCATATGCCTATTACATTCAAACTGCAATTAAAGTCTAAAATTAGTACAAATGAACATATGCCTGCAAATGATTTGAAGCCAAATGCAATTTTAACCTTAATTAAAGTTGACAAAATGGCTCTTGGCAAAGAGCTCAAAACCATATCAGCGTCATCTCCCGCCATACCGAAAATTAAAAGATTCACTAATTAAATTAATCTATATTGTTTGACAAGTGCATAAGAACTCATCCAAAAATAGTGTAACCTAATGGATTTGCAAGTTGACCCGTTTAACCTATTTATTTTGTTTTTTTAAGCGTGTTTATGTAATAACTTGAACTACTTGGGAATTCTTTTTGCAATAAACTAAAAGTTCAAAAATGGGTCATATGGATGCCAGCCCATTTACTGTTGTAATTATGCCTTGTGCTAGTGAACTCTAGAAAACAAGCATTTGATCGGTGTAAGAATTTATATTAAAGAATAAAATACATTTATTTTTTCAAAGAAACATGTACCTCTTTGATTCCAGTGCACAATAGTCCAGTTATAATGAAGATCATAATAGCTGCGGACGGGTCAACTACGATTCCAAAAATGGTCGGGCGCGCTAAGAATGCAGGCAGGTTATCTTGGCCTCCAAAAAACAAGGCCTGTTCGTAATGAAAGAAATATAGAATTAAATACATGTATACACACGCACAAAGTAACAGTAATAACTAATAAGTCAAATATTAGTAAAAACTAATGAGATAAAAATTTAAATTATATAAGTAAAAAAACACAAATTTACTGTTAGATATGTTTATTGAAGTGTTTGATTAAATCTTGAAGCATTCTCCATTAAAATAAAGTCAGCGTATTCACATTGACCTAGAGAGATCATTTTTAGTTTCTGATTTGCTATTTTAAATACAAATGAATCCACTGATGAACATCAATTTAAATAGATCCAAACAGAACAATCCAGTCAACACATTCATTTTAAATAAAAGTATATGTTTGTCTGTTTGTTATGTACAGATAAGTTTTGTGCTGACGTTTATTTGATCAATGCTATGTTTGTCTGTTTGTGCAAATATTTAATAATAAAACAGTTTAAAAATATATTACTACAAAATATAAAAAAATTAATATTGAGTTTTGTTGTAATCGTCGTTACACACTTTGAAAAAACGAGAAACGAAAAAGCGTTTGCAGGAAGGCGGTTAATTTGGAAGAGATTATAGGATATATTAAGAATAATGTCTTTTTAATATAAGCTCCAATACAAGTTGAGGTTCATACAAGTTGTTATCAAATAAATATCAGCACAATCAGTTTGAGGTTCATACAAGTTGTTATCAACACATTCAAACCATTTTTAGTTATAACTCCAATAACCGGACCATAAGTTTTGATTATGTTTCAGTTATAATAATAATACATCACTAATGAACATTTTCACAGACCTCCCGGTCAGATAAAACCGAACCTGTTTCCTTTCTAGAATGGCTCACTTTGACCCGAACCAAACTGGTACCTTTTTAAAGTGGCCCGTTTTTATCCGAACCAACCCAATATCTTTTTAAACTTACCCGTTTTGACCCGAACAAAACCAATATCTTTTTAAATTGGCATGTTTTGATCCGAACCAACCCAATACCTTTTTAAACTGACTGGTTTTGACCCGAACAAAATCAATATCTTTTTATAATGGCCTGTTTTGATCTGAACCAACCCAATCATTTTAAACTGACTGGTTTTGACCCGAACAAAGTCGACATCTTTTTAAAATGGCCGGTTTTCCAAAACATTGATTTAGAACAAAAAAAACATGATTTCTTTACCTATGTGGTTAGTTTTTCATAGACATGAAAATAGTTTTTACAAGCCGAGGTTGAACTCAGCATTTCTGCTCGTAAACATAAATGAGCCAAGCTCGGCTCGTTAATATCACTACATGTGTGTATGGATTAATAGCACCACATGTGTATCTGGATTTGTATGAACTTACTATTTTTGGGCAATAATTGAAAAGAAGATGATTTAGATGAAAGAATGAACTGTTTGTATTGTGACTCCATACTCATGGTGTCTTCATCATCATTGTAATCAGCCAAAAAGTTAACAATGTCATTGAACTCAACGTCTTCGTCTGCATTTTGAACAAAAAAACCATCTTCACCTAATATCAATAATGAAATTGAACTTGACTGTTAATTTATTACCTTTACTTGAAGCCGTAAGAACTTCACATAACCAAGAATCTCATCAGTTTGCACAAGAGAAGCATTAGCTAAACAACATCCAACTGCAAAAAAACATATTAATAGAAGCACAATCTTAAAAACTAACCAATGAAATCATGAAAACTGTGCAACTAAAGCCTTACTTTAATAATGAGTCAGCCTACTTTAATTGTTTATATAATAAACAATCATTGTTTACTGTTAATTTCCTAATTGCCCCTAACATCAAATCTTATCCATTTTAGGCCTAAAAATTAAATGAATGAATTTACAAACGTATCAGAACAAACTTAAAACAAACGTAAATTAACGAACATGAATGAGCGTAAATGAACAAACACATAACAATTTAAACGAACATCCAATCATTAACATAAATGAGCGAACAAGATATTTGTTCATGTTCATTCATTAATTAAATATAAACTAACATAAACGAATTTAAATGGACGAACGTTCATGAACATAAACATGTGTTCATGTTTGTTCGTTTAGCTAAATAAAAAAAAAGTTTCATGACAAACTATTGCATATTGAAACAAATAAATTGTCTATTAGATTAAAAAAAATAAACTTTCATAACAAACTATGGCATATTGTTAAAGCAAGTATATGAAATTAAATATGATCGAAACTGAGTTTAGGGTTTTACCTGACTAGTCAAAAAAGAACGATTTTTGTCATATCTTGGTTGCCAAAAAAGTCCAAGAACGTCCTAAACGCTACCGACACCATCGACCTTCAAACAAGAATAAACACAGAGAAAATTCATAACTAAAATAACCAATAAACACACAACATCGTCACTAAAATAATCATTGAAACTTACAACAGAAGATGATGCAGCGGTGGATGTAAGTGCAGCAGATACCTACGGTGGTTGACGGCGGAGCTCCGGCTACTGAAATAACAACATGCAATCAAAAAATAACAACTAATCAAAGATATGTGTAATGAACATACCTATTGAATTGAATTCAACTGATGTTGCCTTCTGTCTGTTTATATTTGAAAGACCATTTAGTTGTACCTTAGGCTTTAAGAGTTGTAAAACTCTTATTTTTAAGAGTTTTTGGTGAAATGACGAAATTGTCCTTCTTATATGCTTTTTAAGATAGTATATATATATATATATATGATTTTTAACTAAGATTTGAAAAATAACTAATTTAAGTGTCGGTTTCGATATATACAAATTACTTATGAGTTTTAATATAATCACAATATTAATTGTTTAAATAAGATTAAATGAATAATAAAAGAATATTTCAAAAAAATAAGACCTGGCCAAGACTCGAACCCGCGCCAGGGGACGGCTCAGCACAAGCATCCATAACCATCAGAGCTACTAGGTACAGTGTTTAAAACTCAGAATCAAAAGTATATAAACAGACAGAAGGCAACATCAGTTGAATCAAGAACCCTAACAACCCAAATCGTGAAATCCGTTGTGTTATTCATTAATTACAGTTAGGGCTTTTGTTCATCAAGATGTCGCGATTACAACCATTCATTTAATTACCTCTAACGAAGATTAGACGTGGGTGAACAAGAGTTGAACTTGGCCGGCGGGTTAGATGACGAACATACAAGAAAACGACGAGTTTAATTCAATAGATTGTAGGGGTTGTGACGGAGATGGGAAGAGGATGGTGTGTGTCAATTTAATTGCATTATAGACCAGTATTTATAGGGTTTCGAGGTCAACTGGGTCACGGTTTGTTAGAGTGTGAATGGCTGTCAATTAGTTGTTGATTAACATAATTAAGGTATGATTTGGACGCGTTTTTGATCACTTAACGTTTATACAAGGTCAATTACGTGATTCTCGGCAGATTATATGGATCAAAAATCACGACGGGGGGGGGGGGGGGGGGGTGTTTGGCTGGTTCGTGAAGAAGAAGAAAGAGGAGGGAAAGTTTGGAAGTTAATTGCATTTTGGTCCCTAATCTTTAGTCATGGATTCAAAGTGGTATAAAGTTAGTTAGGTGGGGTATTATTGTATAGAAATCATTGTTATTATCAATAAATAAATAAATAAACAAAATATATATAAACTTAAACGAAGGCGGGAATTAGTAACGAGCGTTCGAATAATAAATGAGGCACAAGAAAGAAAAAGATAAAATAAACGAGTCCGGTTTCGGATTTGAAAAGTAACGAATGTTACAGGATTCACAACTTTGGAAATTTCGTCCCGAAATTAAATAAAACATAACATAAAGAAAGAAAGTAAGAGTCTAAGAAAGAAATGATTTTATATATATATATATATATATATATATATATATATATATATAACACAGACCTTCAGGTGACCCAAATAACGCTACAAACAGAAGACATGATAAAGGCACTTATATATAGGATGTACCATCGGCGTATCCACCATGCCCTTATCACATCGATATTTGAACCGTTTGCCAAAATCACCATGCGTTCCGAGTTATGACACACAACCGTATTCACCATGAGTTCCGTGCGAGGACTTTGATAATTATGCGTGCACTCATAATTATATAGGTCGTCGCATGATGCACATAGTTTGTTTCGTTGTGCGGGTTCAAAAAACAAGGTAAATGAAAAACTTTTTAAGTCGATAAATAAATGGAACTATTTGAGCAAGAGCAATAAAATAAATAAATAAATCAATAAATCAATAAACGAGTGAAATTTGTTAACATAAATAGCTAGTAACAACTTTGCAAAATAAAGCGAAATTACTAAGTTAATCATTAAAAGCAATAATAACTAAATTAAATAAATAGATTGAGGGAATTTTGAATAGAAATACTTAGGATGACAACAAAATTCACGGGTATTCACATAGACAGGTTCACATAACAAACGAATCACATGATTAGAGATATATAATAATATATGAGGCTCGAGATCAAGATTATAAAATCGAATGAGGAAAGAGTGACGTGAGGATGAGGTGAGTTTGGATGGTTTGGGTAGTCATGTATTAAATATCGGAATAAAATTTGTACATGTGACTCCTATTAGATAACTATGTACAACACATGTTCATAGTCCCAATTTCCAAAACGTTTGTAGGAAATCGGTCATAGGTAGTGTATGATACAAATACGGTACTATTAGATAACTATGCACATCACCATGCACATAGTCCCGGTGAATAACCGGTCATAGACCACTTAAATCATGATAATAAATTGTGTAACAATAAATAGTGTAATGAACGACAAGATAGGAATAAATAAGAGATTGAATACCATTATAAATAACCATAATTCTTATTCATAATAAAATTAGAGATTTAATGAAGTTAATACATTAGATTTAAATGAAAAGAACTAAATAAAAATAAGCGTCTTTTGCGTAGCATGTCTTCATAAAGGGTTAGGCTTAGACTTGGGAACCGTTGATGTAACACACTTTCCCTTGAGTAGCTTGGTCACTTGAGGTTGGTTGGTTGATTTTGGTTGACTTGAATTGGTTTAATGGGTTGGGCTTGAATTGCTTGGATGGGTTGAGCTTGGATTGGTTGAAGTTGATTTACTTGGGCTTGGTAGGCTTGCTATTGAGCGGTTTGAGTTGGGTAGGATTGAATTTGGTTCATGTGTGCGAGTCTTGGGCATGCATTGCGAAAATGGCTAGGGTCTCCACAATTGTAACAAGCTCTAATAGTTGAGGGTGCTTGAGTAAATGGTTGAGCATAAGGTAAGGGTTGGGTAAGAGGTGAGGTAAATGGTTGCATGAAAAGTTGGTTGCGTTCACGACGTGTGGTAAAGAGGTGACCAAATCGATTGCAATGGGTGCATTGTCGACACTTGAGGTTATGCTAATGGTGAAAGTTACACGTATCACATAATGGGTGGGGTCCTGTGTAGGGTTTCTTGGTGGGTTGGGTTTGCAATTGGGCCAAGACATAGTTTTGGGAATTGGACTTTCTTTTATTGTTGCGGTAATGGGGAGAGTTGTTGTGCTTGAATGATTCGGGCTTAGAAGACTCGGGTTTGGGAGATTCGGGCTTAGGTTCTTTGGTGGGCTCGGATGCAGGCTTTTTATTGGGCTTCTTGGAATTTTTCTGCGTCAAGGTCCCTGCCTTAACGTGGTTCTCGGTGAGGGTACCAGCTAGGGTGATGGTGTCATGAGCGTTTGAGGGTCATTACTTAGAACGGAGTCTTGGATTTCTATAGGCAAACCCGAGATGTACTTGTCGATTGCACGCTCAAGTGGAGTGACCATGTGGGGAATGAGAAGGCTCAGTTCATGGAAACGATCATTGTAGGCGATGTCATTACCACTTTCTTGTTTCAAATTCCAAAATTCCTCTTCCAACTTCCGAATCTCATGTTTCGGGCAGAACTTCTTGAGCATAAGTTTCTTGAGGTCATCCCATGGCAAGGCCATGGCAACCTCAGCGCCAAGCGTGCGCTTCTCATCATTCCACCAATTCAAGGCATTCTTCTTAAGCTTGCTCGAGGCGTAATTGGTTTTCTTGTCCTCGGGAAATTCACATTGGAGGAATATGCTCTCCATTTCTTCGAACCATTGTAGGAGAACGGTAGCACCGTCGATACCGTGGTATTCGGGCGGGTTGGCACTCTTGAATTGTTTGAGGGGTAAGCAATTGGGTTCGGAGTAGTGGATGATGAAGAAGCATTCACAGTTTGCAATTGAGAGATGATTGTTGGGAGGGCTTCCACAATTACCTTGGCGATGCGGGATGACATGCTACGGCCCGAGTTGTTGGTGCGACGGTTACGGTTGATAAGGCGGGAAGAAGACATGCTACAATGACGACACGTGAAAAGTTTATTATGTTTTGGAAGAAAAAAAAAAGAAAGTTGTATAACTATGTGAAATTTCTAGTTTTGTGAAAATTCATGAAAAAAAATTATAACCTTAACTTAGAAGATCGATGAAATTTAATAATTTGAAAAAAAAAATTCATTCTTAACAAAATAAAAAGAAAATTTAAAAAAAAAATCTCATCGTTGATTTTAGAGTGTGATCGTCACATGACCACGTTTGATACAATGAGGGTAGCAGATTCAGGTACGTTTGGTGTGATATGCTTTGGCCTAATAAGTTCCACACCCTTACCGAACACTCCAGGAAGGCAACTAGGTCTCGCGGTTGATTGAGATTTATGCGCATTGCACTTCCTTAGGCTCGCAAGCCTTGGTGTCAAGGGTTCGGTAAACAAGTGCGTCCATCTTACAGTTACTACATATCCGTCCCACGAATCATCCTCAAGGAGAGGGGGTAAAAAGGCGGGATTTCTTATGGAATTTCCCATTTAAAATCGTCCTAAAGTTTTGAAAACAATTTTGAGAGTGAGGCATAGCCTCGGATTAAGTGTGTGATTTTGTGTACAAGAATAATATTAAATAATCAAATACTATTTAAGTTACTGCAATCAATAATATAATTCAGGGTGCAAACACGTAAAGGCATATCACGTATAGGGACCCTAAGCATGCTACTAGGCCGTTATATCTAACCACCTATCTTATAGCCTTCGGCTCTGATACCAATCTGTCACACCCCGACCAAAGGCGGAACATGTCGGGGCGTAACGTATTGATTGGACAGTAGCTCAAAAGACACTAATTAAAGCAACAATAATTATTTAATTTCATTAACATTAACAAGTACACAAATTCAATAATAAACAACAATTACATCATGTTTTGTATTTTGAATAATATCCTAAGGTAAAACTAATTTCTTCGATCTTGAACATTGTAAATTACTTGTACCTGTAGCATGTATAAAAATAAAGTTTGTCAACACAAATGTTGGTGAGAGTACCTAAGTTTTAGTTATATATATATATATAGATAAATCACAATTCATATGTAAATGATGAGTATTACAATTCTTATGAAAATGTAAACAACTAAATAGATGTGGACCCGTTCTTATTGATACGAAATCAATGTACTTGGGTAAATGTATGATCATACTAGATGAGGATAGATGAGGATGAGATACCAACCACCACACATAAAATAAACAATTAAGCACATAGAGCATTATCATAGAGCATGCAATAATCACACATAAAAATATATTGAATTGTGTTTTGAATAGATGTGGAAATAAAAATGGTTAATGTAAATAGGGTATACATGCCACCCCAAAACTTAAAAGATGAAAAAGGGGGATACGTAAACTCACCTTAGTAATTAAGCAAAAGGAAATGACACGTCAAGACACAAAAGAAAGATCAAGCTCTCCGGGAAAATACTGAGGAGATATCCTAATAAAGAATAATTACGGAAGTTAATTATGAATTCCATCACGATCCTAAACTAGAAAGAGGTTCGGAATTTAAGACCGGGAGAGTTCTTTTAGAAAAATAAATATGATTTAGACTTATTATCAATTTACAACGGTTTATCATATATAACATTATCTTAATTATACCCAATAACAAAAAGTAAATATTTATAAGACTTTGGATAAATCATATAAAGAGATTTGTTTTAAAATAATTATTTTAATGTTTATAATCAATAAAGGTAGCTTTTATATAAGTATTGTAAATAAATAATAATATTTGAATACACTAGAATCTTTTATAAAATACTTGGACTATGTTTTTTTTTAAATACGTAGATTAACGTGATATATATTTTATATGTATGAATATATTAATTTAAAACCCTTTTTAAATAAATTAAACACCTTTAACAAATAACTAATATATACACATTTATATATATATATATATATATGATTTTTAACTAAGATTTGGAAAATAACTAATTTAAGTGTCGGTTTCGATATATCCAAATTACTTATGAGTTTTAATATAATCACAATATTAATTGTTTAAGTAAGATTAAATGAATAATAAAAGAATATTTCAAAAAAATAAGACCTGGCCGGGACTCGAACCCGCGCCAGGGGACGGCTCAGCACAAGCATCAATAACCATCAGAGCTACTAGGTACAGTGTTTAAAACTCAGAATCAAAAGTGTATAAACAGACAGAAGGCAACATCAGTTAAATCAAGAACCCTAACAACCCAAATCGTGAAATCCGTTGTGTTATTCATTAATTACAGTTAGGGCTTTTGTTCATCAAGATGTCGCGATTACAACCATTCATTTAATTACCTCTAACGAAGATTAGACGTGGGTGAACAAGAGTTGAACTTGGCCGGCGGGTTAGATGACGAACATATAAGAAAACGACGAGTTTAATTCAATAGATTTTAGGGGTTGTGACGGCGATGGGAAGAGGATGGTGTGTGTCAATTTAATTGCATTATAGACCAGTATTTATAGGGTTTCGAGGTCAACTGGGTCACGGTTTGTTAGAGTGTGAATGGCTGTCAATTAGTTGTTGATTAAGACAATTAAGGTACGATTTGGACGCGTTTTTGATCACTTAACGTTTATACAAGGTCAATTACGTGATTCTCGGCAGATTATATGGATCAAAAATCACGACGGGGGGGGGGGGGGGGATGTTTGGCTGGTTCGTGAAGAAGAAGAAAGAGGAGGGAAAGTTTGGAAGTTAATTGCACTTTGGTCTTTAATCTTTAGTCATGGATTCAAAGTGGTATAAAGTTAGTTAGGTGGGGTATTATTGTATAGAAATCATTGTTATTATCAATAAATAAATAAATAAACAAAATATATATAAATTTAAACGAATGCAGGAATTAGTAACGAGCATTCGAATAATAAATGAGGCACAAGAAAGAAAAAGGTAAAATAAACGAGTCCGGTTTCGGATTTGAAAAGTAACGAATGTTACACCTAATTATGCTACGGTACCCAAAGATTAAATTACCTCCCGGTCTCTCTAATCACAATATACCCTAAGGCGTAAAGGGGTATTCTTATTGAATTCGGTTATAATTCGGACCTGTAAGAATATAATGAAATCTAGGGTAACTCACTCCCGTGCAATCACTACCCAAACCCGCAAAAGACCAAAACAGACGACACTTAATTACCTTTCGGTCTCTCAAGTGTTAGAATATAAGGTATCTCTAAAATTTCAATTACTATTCCTATGGAATACGTTAACAATAAACCATAGACTAGTTACAAACACACAGTAAGTAACCTAATATGCATCCATACATGAAAGACGTTCACAAAAACGCATATGGAACAATAAATTGATAATAAATTAATACCAAATACGCATATGCATCACAACCAAACACAATAAAAATTTTACCAAAACATGAACCAGTCAATAATAATCCAAGACCAAAAATAAAAACGAGTCTAAAAAGTATTCATCCAAACCCAAACAATGTAACAGTTTAGCCAATCATAATAATGAACGAAGCAAGATTGGTAGGTTTAAAATCCGAATTCATAATGAACACAAGAAAATAAAACCAAAAATTATGCCTTGGTGAGTAAACTTGAATTGCAAGCCTTCGTTCCAAAGTTGTCACACCCTTGCGGCTGTCTTCTTTTTTTTTTCTTCGAACTACCCCCTACACCAATAATCAGCTGGTCGGCTGCTCCTGGGGTTGGCCCCTCTTCTTAATTTGATTTTGGTTCTTATTTTGCAAAACTAAGCACAATGGTTTTTTTACTAATGGCCCACCAAACTTCTTAACTCAACCCATTATACTTATGCTAATTTTCCCACTTTTATTCCTGGAATCATGAACAAATAATCATAAAAAGTGTCATAAGTAACAATTTATATATATTGAGCACTTATAATTATTATTTATAACTTACTATCAATTTAATGCGACCCAATTGAATCAATTCATGTTTCAAGATGCATTATGAGTTGTACTTTTCATTTATGATTTTCAAATGTGATAAACGGCCATTTATGAGAAAAAGTTTATGAACATCTATTATAATACATTTTTTAAACGACGAATTTCACAGTTAAGTAGACCGTAGCTCCCAAGTCGGAAGCCCCAACCGCCCCACTCAAGCCAAGACTATGTTGTCTTAACCGGGCCCTCGCTTGGCATCCGAGTTTGCTAGGCGTTCCCCGAGAAAATTTCTAGCCACCTGCCACTTGACAGATGTTGTACCCTCCACAAGAGCAAGCCCTCTGAAGCAAATACATTGTAATAAAAAACTCGGGACGGCCTCCAGATTCGAACCTGAGACCTCAAGGAGGTTAGCTTCTTATCATTCATCAGCCTGGCCACTCCATCAAGATGGAATTATATTAATTATCCATTTACTTGTTTTGACAAATTATATTAATTATGAGAATTGTTATACTCGTTTTAGCTTGTTACATCTTGAAATAAATAAAATTCTAATTATGAACCAATTATGCGAATTATTTAATAAAAACAACCCAAAAGCTACTCAAAAGTATAGTGAATTGTTATAATATTTATATATAATTTAGCCTATATAAGATACCCACATGCCTTATTCAGTACTTCATCATGGAAACTTAAGTGGTGTAAGACGCGACTTGGAAGTTGCGTGACGTGGCCTAGGAGTTACACTATAAATTTCGAAATGGTCAAGTCACCTAAAGAGATAAGTATAAATACTCATTATCATCAACATAACATTGCTAAATGATCTTACTCTTGCAAATATATACTTATTCTCATATTGGAGCTTGGTCACAAGAAGAAATCCCTTTACATTGTGATGATGTAAGGTCCCGTTAACGGTGTCTCACATTTGGGCATTGGATTTACTCATAAACACAGTTCTAAATATCAGAGTCAATTAAAACTTTACCGAAATATAAAACTTTCATTAAACCTTCATAACATTTCATGACTTGCCTTAAACCAACATCTTGTCTTTCATTTTATAAAAACATCATAAGTCTCCAGATGCCAGCCTCTTATTCTTCTGCCATGTATCCCGTTCAAGCTAGCTGTCTCATTCTACTTACCTGCGTGCATACTAAAAGTCAGCTACGCTGAGTGAGTTCTAGTTAATTGTACAACATACAATACATACATACTTACATACTTCATTCATACTTTCATATTATTATCTTTACTTACTTACCTTCATATCTTATGTTATAAAGAGCATTACGTCCTACTTTCCTCGAGTATTATTAGGGCTCGGTCCCTCTTTCCTCGAGTATTATTAGGGCTCGGTCCCTCCTTCCTCGAGTATTATTAGGGCTCGGTCCCTCCTTCCTCGAGTATTATTAGGGCTCGGTCCCTCCTTCCTCGAGTATTTTTAGGGCTCGGTCCCTCCTTCCTCGAGTATTATTAGGGCTCGGTCCCTCCTTCCTCGAGTATTATTAGGGCTCGGTCCCTCCTTCCTCGAGCATTATTAGGGCTCGGTCCCTCCTTCCTCGAGCATTATTAGGGCTCGGTCCCTCCTTCCTCGAGTATTATTAGGGCTCGGTCCCTCCTTCCTCGAGTATTATTAGGGCTTGATTCCCTCTTCGTTACCGTACAACCATACATCATTTACATTCATTCATATATCATACATATCATATCATCATTTAACATAACATCACAACTTGACAATACATACAATATCCGAAGATCGTTCACGTACATACAAGCAATCATTCATACTTTTAACATAATCACGTAAGGCATACATTTATCACCTAGGATAAATGTATTAACAAACACATCAAGTATGCACACAGCCCCAAAAACATAACAAGAAAATGGGGCTAGAAACTCACCTGAATGTGGTTACGTTCACCGTTAATAGTTATTCACTTCTTGAGCTGTGCACGGCTAACTGTATAATATTTACATGTATCAATTAACTATTGCCACTCATATTGTATTTCTATCTTTATATAACCCACAATGAACGGGGGTCCGGGGGCAGCGCCCCAGGCAGCTGGGTCTAGGGGAGGCAGCCCCTAGCAGGGTCCAAGGGGCAGAGCCCCTGGCTGGGGTCGAGCTGCCAGGTCAGCCTGGAAAATTTTTATTTCCATTAACTATCTTAACACATTTTTCATTAGAGTTTTAAATTATTATTTTATTCTCTAAGTTGGGCTTAGCATCTTATGGGCTTAATTAATTCAGTCCAACTATTCTTCTGGGCCCAACTGGGTCTAGGCCCAAACTAAACAGAACCTAGGTGGCCGAGAACTCTGGGCAGAGAACCCCAGTTCTCACCGAGAACCCATGTTTGACCGAAAACGTTGCGTTGACCGAGAACGCTTGCGTTGACCAAAAACCCTTGTCACCGAGAACTCAGTGGTCGAGAACTCTCGTTGACCGAGATCTCCTGTTGACCGGGTTCTCGTGTTGACCGAGAACCCTTGTCTGATGTTTTTAGCTTGGATTTTCCTAACAATACACCCAGTCTAGGCTCAAGTAATGGTTAATCAGTATAAAAATCACATTTTTAACTTCCTATTTCCAGTTTCCTTAACCATTTTACATCCGTTAACATTCCATTATCAAGATCTAGTCCATTTCTAGCATAAAGCTTGGATCTTTAATCATAGATCGTTATTTAAGCTAGATCTAGGGTTTTCTTTAAGAACCGTTTATACCCAAGAGTCCATTTCATCCATTTTAATCATCAAGTTTGCATTTTTATGATTTATCTAGACCCGATCTACTCTAGGTTTGAGTTTCATGACTATTCCTTCACAAAAACGTACCATTTAAACGTAAAGAACATATCTTTAGGCGTTCGTAAGGTCGCGGCTAGCTTGATACGCGATCTTGGACTTGCTAGCTCACTTGTATGCTCGAAGGTCTAAGGTACTATGATCGTTTTATGGTTTGGATAATGGCCGGCGGCTAAGGAGGGGTGTATTAGGCTTAAGTGTGTGTTTTAAGGTGTAGGCAAGAGTGTTAAATGGATGGAAATGGAAAGATTTAGGGTTTAAGGGGTATTTATACTCCCTTAAGCTCATGGACCTAAGGCCCATATTTCCTTTTTGGTCCATGATTAATTCCATTTAATTAGCCTACTTATCTTTCTCTCTTTATTATTATTTTATTATTTATTTACTATCTCAAGTAAACTTTTCCGCCATAACAAATCAATGTTAAATATTATTTATTATTCGAAATTTTGGGATGTTACAGGTGATGCTAATGGTGTTTTATTTCATAAGTCATTCCTTAATGACTTGGTACTCAATATTTGTGGATCATCAATCTAAAGCACCTAATAAAGTTTATTTGTCCACCTAGGGTTTTGAATAATCACCACTTAAAAGTGACTTTTTTCAACACCTTGATACCACTTTAACAAAGTCCCTTTGATGCATAATATTCTGATACCACTCTAATAAAGTCCCTTTGATGCATATTAATATATAATATGCAAGTATAAACAATGACACCTATTTACTAAACGTTTCTACATATTTCTCTTATTTTTACATAGGGTACACAAAAAAGAGAGAAAATGAAAACCATTTTTATTCTTTTTTTTATATGTTATTAAACTTTGTCAAAACCAAACTGAAATAATAAAAGAATGTATGTAGCTCACGAAAATACATATTATGTAATCCCGCGAGTTACACACACACACATATGTGTGTGTGTGTGCGCGCGCGTGTGTACGTCTGTGTGTGTGTGTGTTTATAAGTTCAGGAGAAAAATCACGTTATTGCGAGAAGTGTGAGAAGTCAATCCAGCCAATCAGAATTTTTCTTTTCTTTTCTTATTTAATTAAATGTAGGGGCATATTAGTAAAGATCATAATTTCTTTTATATGGTAAGTATTAATGTTTTTTTAAATCTTCAAACTATCTATACAATTTTTACATCTTGTACGTTTGTTTCTCCAATTAAATATATTTCAACATAATTGTGGCAACAACTTAGTAAACATTGGTGCACGTTAATTACAAACCACAATCATTATCTAATTAAAAATATTAAAAACCATTTTAAATCAAATTAACTAGATATAGCACGTTCATTACAAACCTCCTACACATACAGCGTGCACCTACACAAATCATCATTCACCTATGCAAAACATAATATTCCTACACAGCCAAAAACAATATAAAAATATATTACAAGCCTACACAGATAATCATACACCTACACAACGTATAATATTCCTACATAGCCAAAAAATAAAAATATATTACAAACCTACACAGATAATCATACACCTACACAACGTATAATATTCTTACATAGCCAAAAACAATGTAAAAATATATCAGAAATCTACACGGATCATCAGTTACCTACACTTCTAACTGCAATATATAAAAAAAAAGTTGCACGATACTAACCTTTGTAGTTTGTCCCTTGTGACTAGCAAACTAGTATAATATGTAATATGTAAAACATGGTAACAGATTATTATAAATGCAAATGAGAAAATTAAAGATACTTTAATGCATACATTTGTTTCCATTATTACTATAAGGAAAGAATGACCAGTATATCATTTTTCTTCAAATTAGAACACATTGTTAGGGTCAAATCTATGGTTATGTTTGTTAAAATGTGTTCTTTGTTTTGTTTATATCTTTGTAAAGGGCGAAATCTCAATGGATTTTGGTGTGGGCTTTGTATTACACCCTATATAAACATAGTTCTTGAATCACCATTAAAATTAGCTTCCGCCTAATTTCTGTGTTTGTTTTACAATTACAATTTTTCGCCCTTGATCCCTTTTAGGATGTCTGGCATAAAACCTCGGGAGTTGAAAAGTAACATATTCCTCAAAAATATTATTAAGTATTAAACGTTGTAGTACAAGTCGAGAATTGATTGTAAACGAGGGCTAGAGTACAAATGCAAGTGTAGTGAGCATGAATCATGTGTCTTACTTCGTTTACATTAACCTCCATTTATAATAGAGAAAAGAGTTAAGTGCCATTTTAGTACTTGTGGTTTGTCTAACTACGCTACTTTAGTACCATTTTTAATTTTTTTGCAAATAGCTACTTTAGTTTTCCAAAACTTGCAATTTTAGTACTTTTTCTAACCCCGTATTTTTTTCTGTTAAATCAGTGGTAATTTGGTAATTTCATTATTTTATTTGTTTTGTTATTTTCTTTTAATAAAATTCCCCCTCTCCCCCTCTCTTTCTATCCCTCGGTAGTCTATACACCACTATCACAATCACACATACAATTGACCCGCCTTCATCATTTATCTCTAAAGACCACCATGACCATTTCAAACAGCCACCACAATATTTGTGATTTCGTGTGTGAGATAAAACCATTTACTCGTATCTAGGGCTTGACCCCGAAGGTAAACCACCATTGTTATCCATCTACCGATGCCGGTTAACAACCACGCCGCGTAATAACCACTACAACCGCCACCACCGAAAACCCATGCCACCACCATAGCCGTCGCCGCTGCCACCACACCTCTACCATCTCAAATCTGGCATAACCAAACTCCAATTCTTCATCATGGAGACTCAAATTCAATGAAATTAGGGGTTTTCTAGTGTTGATGAAGGTGCAGGTCATGTAGAAGCCATTGATTTGGGCGAAATTAGGGGGTATTCTATGGTTCTTGGAGATTAACAAACTTGTAAGGTTCTTGAAAGTTTGACTCATCGTGTAAGTCAAATTTTGATGAGTCGATGAGGTTATGTTAGGTCTAATAACACAAATCCGGATTTTAGGATCACATATTTGGGTGGATCTAAATCCATTCATCGACCGGAGGTTTAGATATGTGGTGATGGTGGTGATGGTGATGTTTAGATTTAGGGTTATGAATATGCAAAGGGGAACATGATTAAAGGAAAAGAGAAAATAATATAGTAAAGGAAATTACCAAATTACCCTTTATTAAACGGAAAAAAATAAACGATGTTAGAAAAAAGTACTAAAATTGCAACTTTTAGAAAACTGAAGTAGCCATTTGCAAAAAATTCGAAAATGGTACTAAAGTTTCGTAATTAGACAAACCACAAGTACTAAAATGACACTTAACTCTAGAGAAAAACAACTAATTAACTGAAAAATGCTTATTTACTAGGTCTTCAACTTGAGTTGCACTCATGACCGTTGTAGACTTATTCTATTCGTTTTCACGTGTCAATTGAATGGAGCTCTGGTTCTCTAGGCTGACCAAGTCAACTAGTTGTTTGTTCGTGAATCAGTAAGTGTATCCCGCTAGTATAACGGTTAGTAAAAACATATAGAGGTTCAGAATTCTGAACCTGTTACGGATCCTGGATAATAAGATATTTTTCAAGATCCTGAGCAAAAAGTTGACCCACAACAATTATATAAAGTTATAAACCTTTCATTTGATAAGAACTAATCCTCACTTTTCATTAGATTGTATTAATAAAATGCCTATATTTACCTGCATTTCTGGAAAAAAAAACCCTCCTACAATATAAAAAACCAATATCTAAATTGGATCCTTAGATAAAACTAAATAAATAAATAAATAAGTAATAGAAACACCAAGATTTGAAGGAGGTCAAGTTTTTTTACAAAGAGTAACAAAAATGAGAAGTATGAAAAGCCATAAATAATTGACATGTGTCAAGTGGGGACCAAAAGGAAAAGGGTATAGAGGTAATTGTACACATTTTCTCTCTCCACATGCAAGGCACGTGTTAATACCTCCATCATTTTAGAACGTCTATAACTTTTTCGTATGATAATTTGTAAAAAAAAATTAATCATAATAACAAGCGTTTTTTATCTTTAATATGAGTATGATTTTTGTTATATAAAATTTAAAACAAAAATTACGTTATTGTGTCTTTTCGCACACTATTGTGTCTTTTCGCATACCATTGTGTCTTTTCGTTTATCATTGTGTCTTTTTCGTCATTGTGTCTTTTCGCACACCATTGTGTCATTTCGTTTATCATAGTGTCTTTTTTTGTCATTGTGTCTTTTCGCACAACGTTGTGTCTTTTCGCACACCATTGTGTCTTTTCACTTATCATTGTGTCTTTTTTCGTCATTGTGTCTTTTCGCACATCATTGTGTCTTTTTCCGTCATTGTGTTTTTTCGCACACCATTGTGTCATTTCGCACATCATTGTGTCTTTTCACTTATCATTGTGTCTTTTCGCATATCATTGTGTCTTTTTTCGTCATTGTGTTTTTTCGCCATTGTGTCTTTTAACTCATCATTATGTTTTTTTAAAGTACTAATAACACCATTGTGTAATAATAATATGTAAAAAAATGATAAAATAACAACAAATTTTTCTAATACATATTACACAATAACTTGAAACGTAAAACACAATGGTGAATATGTATAACACAATGACCTAAAACGTAAGACACAATGGTGAACACGTATAACACAATGACCTAAAACGTAAGACACAATGGTGAACACGTATAACACAATAACCTAAAACGTAAGACACAATGGTGAACACATATAACATAATGACCTAAAACGTAAGACACAATGGTGAATATATATAACAGAATGACTTGAAACGTAAAACACAATGGAAACAACATATTACACAATGACTTGAACGTAATATACAATGAACACAATTCTGTTTTTCTCAAATTCAACGAATTTGTCATATGTCAATCCGAATAAAAGACAATAAACGTATTACACAATGACTAAAAGTTAATGACGTAATCTTTGTTTTAATTTTTGTCTTTAATGTGAGTACCAATTGAAAAATATAATGATCAAAATCTATAAACAATTCATATGAAAACTCAACTAAAAAACACAATGAACAACAAAAAAACATAATTAAAAAAACGCATTAATTTAATTTTATTTTTATATAACAATATGATACTTATATTAAAGATAAAAAAACGTTTATTATTATGGTGAACTTTTTTTTAAAAAATAATGTCGTATGAAAAAAGTTATGGACATTTTAAAATGATTGGAGGAATTGACATGTGTCTTGCATGTGAAGAAAGAAAGTCAACAAAGATGAGTTATTACCTTCATGTCTTTTCCATCAATTTTTATTTATTAAATTAATCTCAGTCATTCAAATCTAAGATCAATGGACTGGATTCCTTCTCACCATTCTCATTTTTGTTGTCCTTTGTATTCTAACTTTACCCAGATTTTAAGTACCAACATTTTTATATAATTATGCACAAACGTATCGTTTTCATTTAAGCTGTGTTATCACCTCCTTTTGAATGACAAACTTGATCCTACTGAAAACAAAGTTGTAGTTCTTTGGCGTCGATAAGTTACTGTGCACGACCCGTTGAACTCTTTAAAGAAACGTAATAGCTTCGGGGGAAAGGGACCCAAATGTTTCAAAAGCAAAAGGGATGAAGACGTGTTGATTCTCAGCACATGTTTTCTCATGCTTAGCATTTTTTCCTGATTCCACCTTTAGCACAGTCTGCCTAACAACCAACCCGGTATCCCTAAGTCAAACAAGGGGGATACTACCGTAAGGTCAATACAAGCGTGCTTCCCCCTTGTCCATCCAAACACAAGAACGTTTACTGGCCGAATAGTAGACCTCCCTTCAAGGGGATCCGACAGGAAATTCACACGAGCTTCTTTTTTTGCCGAGATCCCCGCTCGTTTCGACACATCACAAAGGACATCTCTGACCAAATCATGTCTATATTTAAAACTCAGAGGCTCCTTGCAATGAACGACATGTTCACCAAATTTATCCAAACAAACTTTACGGCACACCAAATTTATCATTAAATTTTGAATTTTAACCTTAGATTTTTCAATGCAATTCTAAAATCAACCGAACTTTATATATACTACTTACAATTGATATTTTAGCATTATATTTATCTAATACGTTATAGATTTGCATCAATTTATAATACTTTTTAATCATTGTACATAATCAATCCCCGCTCTTCATTATATAAAATCAATTACCACAACAATTACTACACTATTTTCAAATTAATCATCGTAAACCTTGCATTTTATGCGATCACATGTTTTTTTCTGTCTTTTGTCATACGATACATACATTTTGTTTAACATAGTGATGTGTGGGTAAAAGTGCACACCTTAAGTGTTTTATATTGTGTGTTTTACTTGTTTATATTTATCGAACACAAATACTTTGATACGTTTTATGTTTACAGGTGTAATGGAGCTTAAAGAAGCTAATTTGGAGCATTCATGATGGAGTGGAAATGAAAGTGATGATCTATGAGATGATAGAGAATTGAAATACGAAGATGTGGCCGCAAAGGGGGAGGAAAACGGAGTTGAAACGAAGATTCTATGGAGGAAACAGTGTTTTGGCCCAGCAGACCTTAAAGCAGAGTCTCCAGACCGTAGCTGACGGTCTGACCGTTAGCTACGGTGGCCAGACCGTAAGCTACGGTCTGGTCTGACGGAAAAAGGGTTTTTTGTTGATTTTCTTCCATATTTAAAGCCCAAAAACCCTAATATCGAAGCTATTCAATAATTATCAGTAGAGGGACTTTTAGAAGGCGACGTTCCACCATCATAACACACTTTAATCATCCAATTGATCCATGAAATCATTCCTCCACACAACCATCAAGAGCATGAAGATCAAGATGCAAGGCTAAAGGCTTCATAACCATCTCCAGGTGTAGGGTTGAGTTGCATGATTAGGTTTTGATATTCTAAACTTTAACTTTGGATTTGGATTTGGTTAATCATTCGGTTGATCAATTCTTTGTGTTTGCTTTTGTGCTTAAACGGTTTTTATATATTGATTGCTTAATCTTTTGTCAGTTATTGATTTGTGGTCATCAACAATTAGGATTAAGTTCTTTCGTCATTGACCCGTTTATCATTAACCATATTATTGATTTTGTGTTTTAATAAGTAAAATCGATTATCAATTAGATTTTCATTAAGCCGTGTCAATTGTTCGGATTTAGTTCTGACGATCAACGTAGCCAATAGTTAAGTCTTTTGATTTACATATTTTTAACAAGAAATCGTCCAAAGAAGTTTATCAATTCCTTAACTTGTTGCAAAACCCGAACCCTGGAGTTTGGTTATTTTTACATCATTGTTTACAAACTTTTCCAAGTAACCGTGTGTTTTTTTTTATTAGATCATCTTTTTATAAATTGCTTGACATCGTCTGTCCACCTTAATTAATTAATTAATAATTATGAACTTTACTTGCACTTTCCACTGATTCCTTGTGGAGACGACCTTACTTACCCGTACTATTTATAGGTATTTAAGCATCATAAATACTTGTTTCTGATTAGAGCACGACATCTACATCACATAGTTGTTAATCTACTCATATTTAAATCACGTATCCCTTATTAAAGGGAGACATCTTACCACCGGGACATCTAATAACTAAGATTTAAGTACCGGCATTAAATTATAAATATGCACAAGCGCATTGCCTTCAAAATATTAACGTACACGTACAAAAGTTGTCACTTTATTCACGCATGTGATATATATGTTATACACGTATGACTAATGAATTTTATCCTTAGATTTCGAAACAAAGATTCATAAGTTTTTATATGATTGCAAAAGGAACCAAGCATTATGTGTATCACTTAACTTAATATATTTAGCATTACAACTATCTAGTACCTAAGCAACGGTTAGTGTAATATTTTTAATCATTGTACAACCAATGCTCACTTTTCATTTGATAACATCGATGCCTATTTTTTTCCCCACGGTTCTATAAAAACTTTGTTTTACCTCCATCATCCAAGGGGCTAGAGAGACTGCATCAACGCTATGTTCATTTAACCGATTAATATATGCGTACAAAAGTTAACATGTTATTCACCTGTGAATTCTGTTTTATTCACGCATTATTGTTACTGCAATTTTCATTAATAAATTAGATTCATATTTTTATATGGTTCTAAAATGAACCAACCAGTATCTACACAAGTTGAATTAATATTTTTAACATCATATCTAACAACTTATAGATTATAAGCAACAACTATTATTATATTTATAACTAAATTATTCAATCTTGAGAGAAACAAACAGTGCACGATTTGGGATAAAAAGAGGGATTGTTCGTCCATAAATGGATGGGTTTCGACGTGGATCTCCTCTACCGTGGAGGTGGAGAGCTGTGTGATTGTTTAGAACTAATGCTGGAAACCGGTTGGGGCGGGCTTGGTGTTTAAATGGCAACGGTATTTTCTCCACGAAGTCTTATTGGTGTGGCAAAGGGTGATTGAAGATCAAAGTTGGTCTCCATTATATGGTGAAAGCACTAGAGTCTATTGAACACATCGTAATCTCATGCCATGTGGCAACGATCATTTGGATATTTTTGTTAGCAATTGGTGAAACATTCCCTTTCCCTTGGTGTATGCTTTTGCCGTCCGAGGCCTACTTGAAATGCATAAAAACACCGAGGTACACAAATACAAAAAAGGGAGTCATCCATGCAGTGTTATACTAACAACATGTTGGAGTTTATGGAAGGCAAGGAACGAGACAGTTTTCAACAATGAAAGGGTCTCGATAAACCAAATCAAAGGGGAGTATACGTTTCTATAGGTCAAAAATAAAAGGAAATGGGTAGAACTTGATTGGAAACATGGTGTCAATTTTCTTTTGGAGAAATTGTAATTGAGTGGCGTTGTACGTTTAACTCAACTAGTCTAGCTTCTTACTATGCTACGTTTTCGTTTTAATAAAATTGGTTGTTCAAAAAACAAAAAAAATCTAATGACAAGTTGCCATCAATGAATGAATCTAGTAAATAACTCCTAATATAACCAAGGATTTTAGAAATGTAAATTCTGCTTTTCAAGAATTTTGAAAAGATTACTACACTTTTTTGTCTTGTTTCTTTCCATTAAATTCCCAACTTAGCCTCCAAAGAATTCAGAACACTAAAAATAATACCCTTTTCTATAACAATCATAGGTGCAAAAATCTTCTAAATAGATAAAAAAAAGCCATCAAAAGCAAAGAAAAAAGAATGCATCTTTATAAAGAAGATGCATCAAACAATACATCATTAAGCACATCATCATCACCGTTCCCGACCGCATAAAATAAATCTTTATCTTCATCATTCGATAACCCCCGTTTCATGAGCTTCGAATGTGCAGCAACGAAGATCAGCTTTTGCGCCTTCTCAATCGAGTTTCTTGACTGAATCCCTGTTACAAACTTTTCTAAGTAACCTTGTTTTTTTTATTAAATCATCTTTTATAAATTGTTTGACATCGTGTATCTACCTTAGTTAATTAATTAATAATTATGAACTTTACTTGCACTTTTCACTGATTCCTTGTGGAGACGACCTTACTTACCCGTACTAGTTATAGGTACTTAAGCATCATAAATACTTGTTTTTTATTAGAGCACGACATCTACATCAAAATGGCGCCATTGCCGGGGAATCAACGCGAAAAGTGCTAGTTTAGCTTAGTTTTTAGTTTTTGTTTTTAATTTTTCTTCATTGATTTTACGCGGGGTGTTAGTGTTTGTGTCTGTGCATGTAACTTCACAAGTTGATGCAGACGAGATATTCCCTAGAGAAAGAGCCGCTCCAATTTGATCCCGAAATAGAGAAAACAGCAAGTCGAAACCGAGCAGCTCAGAAACCCATATTAAACCAAATACCTGAAATCATAACACAAAAAGAAGAGACTATGAGTAACCGAAACTGAGGGGACCCGAATATGTACCAACCAAATAACCAGGAACAGCCTGTTCCACAAAAAACCAGAATGTTAACCGTGACAGAAATCGCAATCTGTTCAACCAAAGAAATGTTAACCGTAATCATAGGAACATTGATGACCACTTGTCGATCAGATCAGCCTCAGTGAACCATCAAAGACACGATGATTTGAGAGAGGAAAGACCCGAGATTGATCGTGCTCGTGCACGGGTGGAAAATTGGCACATAGGGGACGATTTTGGTTATGATTCTGAGGATGATGAGGAGCGTAGAGAAGAACGGGGGGGGGGGGGGTCGATATCAGCAACAAGATCCCCGTGATGACCAAGAAATTAGGCAGAATCATCCAGAAAATCAGAGAGATCGAGCACCGAGAAGGAAACAACACCATGAACAGCCGTATTATGATTTTGATTATGGAGTTCCGAGGGCGTTTGTTCCACCGCTAGTCAGAGGCGTTCAGAGCCACTTCGTTCCACAAGTGGCTACGAATCCTTTACCAATCATTATTCCAGTCAGACGGGGAAGAACTTTTTCGGTAAGGCAGAACAGTTTAACGGGATTACCGACATTTCATGGAAAGGCTACAGAAGAACCATATTTACACTTGAGTGATTTCAACTCGATATGCGCACTCATCTCAAGGTTTTACTGCAGAAGATATGAAGATGGTAGTTTTCCAGTTCAGTTTGAAAGATGCGGCAAAGCAGTGGTTTCTATCGCTGCCATCAGCTAGTATTTTCAATTGGGGAGATTTGGCACAACAGTTTTTAGATGAGTATTATACCCCCCAGAGAACCACAGAGGCCCACAACATTCGAAACTTTCAGCAGATCACCGGTGAAACTTTCTATGAATCATTCCAAAGGTTTAAACGATTGTTGAGGACTTGTCCACATCATGGGATTGCCTTATGGGAATTGATAAAGGCATTCCATGATAGTCTCTCAAATGATGATGTTCGTGACCTCCAAGCCACCACTAATGGATCTTTTCTTGGAAATGATGAAAACGAGGATTGGGGACATTTGGAGAGACAGGCACAGTCAAACAGGATGTCAAAAAGATAAGTGGTCAAACCAGTTGAGAATCATGGATCAGATGATAGAATGGATAGACTGGAAAAGAAGGTGGATAGGTTGTTGGTTGCAGGTGTACAAGGAGCCGGAAAGTCGGGGAAAACATATCCGGTATGTGAAGGTTGTGGTGAATTAGGACACAAGGTCGCGAGTTGTGGGGTTGTGCAAGATGAGGAAATTGAAGAAGAAGAGGTCAACTATGTGCAGGGTGAAAGGAAATACAATAATATGAACTCAAATACTTATCATCTGGGCCTCAGGAGTCTTCCAAACTTCAGCTATGGAAACCCGAACATACAACAGAACCCGAATTTTCAAGGCAGTTCTCAGAAAACAGTGTTATCAGTCAAACCAGAAACAGTATGGTAATGGTTCGAGAAGCGGTCAGAGTGGGTACAATCAAAGAGATTCTGGGGGTTACAATAACGGTTATCAAAAGAGTTATTAGCAGGGGCAAGGGAATTCTTCGGGGAACAAAGAGGAATCACTTAAGGATGTGGTAGAGTTATTGAAACAAATGAAGGCAGATCAGGAGACCCAGAATATAAATCAGGAGACTCAGAATAAGGCATTGAATCAAAGGTTGGAGCTTCAAGAGAAGGAAAATGCTTCGAGAGATAAACAGGTGAGTCAACTGGCCGAAGAAATTGCGAGTTTAAAGCGAAATCCATCCAAGTTACCGAGTGACACTTTGAAGAATCCTAGCCATCAAAACAACAGTTCTTCAAGTGGAAAGAACACCCACATTAACCAGGTAAGTACTCTTAGAAATAGTAAGGTTTATGATAACGGGGTAAATCCATTAGCGTTCTTCAAAGAAGGACTGGTGGAAGATTTGGGAGAAAATGGGAACAGTGATGATGAGGTGGAGATTATCCAAATAAATAACGGTAAAATGTTAATTAATAAATATTTAAACAAATCGGTAAAAGAAAAAGAAACACCAACCACCAAGGAGACGGGTCCCACGGGTAAAACTGTCCCGTTTCCTCAAGCATTGGTGAATCCCGCAACATCATCACCAAATAAGAGGGGCCCACAATAGGAGGAAATATGGGAAGTTTTTAAACAAGTAAAAATTAATTTACCCCTCATTGATGCTATTAAACAAGTCCCCGCATATGCAAAGTATTTGAAGGACTTGTGTACTCAAAACGAATTCACAAGATGCCGAAACAGGTTGACTTAACAGCTAATGTGAGTTCGGTTTTGACGGGAATCCTCCCACCCAAGTTGCAAGATCCGGGAACGCCAATAATACCCATTTAAGTGGGCGATTTTAAAATGACAAGGGCGTTGTTAGATCTTGGAGCATGGGTGAGTATTCTCCCGGGAAGCTTATATGACCAATATGATTTTGGTCCACTTCGAAAAGCCGATACCACCGTGGTGTTAGCTGATCTGACACTTAAGCTTCCTAGGGGAATTGTTACTGATGTGATTGTTATGATCGAGGATTTTTATTACCCGGTCGACTTCCTGGTTCTATATTATGTTACAGTTGACCCAAAATGGCAACTGAACTTGATTCTCGGTAGGCCCTTTTTAGCAACAGCTAATGCTTTAATAACCTGTAGAACCGGAGTAGTTTACATGGCTTTTGGGAATAAAAATCTTAGGTTGAATATTTTTTTCAAACGTGTCTAACCCTCTGGTGAGTGATGAATGTTTCACGGCTAACATCATTGACGGGTTGAATCCTCATGAGAATGAGGAAGATGCCACAGAGGAGTGTGTTATTTGTTGCAGGACTGCAGTTGAGCATTCACATCAGTTGGAGAAGGAAGAAAAAGTGGTGGAAATCTATGCTGCAAGCATCGGAAAACCGCCATGGTCTCAACAGGTAGAGAAATTACCGGACATTATCGACTCTAAATTGAGACCGTCACTTGAGATTCCACCGGCAGTTGAGTTGAAGGAACTCCCAAAACACCTCAAATATGTGTTTTTGGGAGACAACGATACTTTACCCGCCATCATAGCCTCAAACTTAGAAGAAACACAAGAACAGGCTTTGACGGAAGTATTGAAAGAGTATAAAGCAGCAATTGGGTGGACGATTGCGGACTTGAAGGGAATTAGTCCGTCTATTGTGATGCATAAGATTATCACGGATCCCGATGTGAAACCCGCACATGATGCACAAAGACGGTTAAATCCGAACATGCGGGAAATTGTGAAAAAAGAAGTCCTGAAGTGGTTGGATGCGGGAATTATTTTCCCTATCTCGGACAGTACTTGGGTAAGTTGTTGGTGCATGATGTCAGTAGTTCAGTATCTAGTCTTTTGTTTGTGTCTGTAATCGTGTTAGTTTGTTTTGTTTTGGTTTTAGATCAGTTGTCTCACAAGTTCGCCTGATGTAAGCGAACTTGTGGACAAGCGAAGTTAAAGACAACTTCGCCTAGTCTGTTAGTCGAAGTTGTCGAAGCCTATATAAGTTTGTTTACGGCTTGTTTTGTAAAAAGAATTCGAGAACGTGTTTTTGTGATTGAATATCACGTGTTGAAGTGTTGCAATACAACGTGTCTTATTAGTATTGTAACGTGTGTTTGTGTTTGGTATTAACATATTATACATCTTACGCTCGTATCGTGTTACGTAGGGATTCCGCACCTACGTATAACGAGATACTCCTGTGTAGATCCGGTTAGGAACCTACAATTGGTATCAGAGCATTTGCTCGTGATTGTGTGGTTCGGGATTATCACACGAGTGTTAAGATCATTCCGTTCGACTATTCGCGGAACGAGCTTACGTTGAAATACATAGTTTCTGTGTTTTACCCATCTCCCACCATCAAATATAACCCATCACACCTTCGCATACCTCGCAATACGTTAAATTAAAACCTGCAAAAACCTTGTGTTCATCAGGCGAAGTTGCCGTCACTGTTCGTAGGGTTTAAGCGAAGTTATAAGGTTAAGCGAAGTTATCAATCAAGCGAAGTTAAGGTTAAGCGAAGTTATCAATTAAGCGAAGTTATCAATTAAGCGAAGTTGTTTGTTAAGCGAAGTTATAGATTTAAGCGAAGTTGAGGAAACAAGCGAAGTTAAGCTTAAGCGAAGTTAAGCATAACTTTGCCATCTGATCACTGTTCAGAATAAAAAAAATTTAGTACTTTCGTTGTGTTTTCGAGTCGTGTTTCTTTCAACGATGACTTCAATAAACATTACGGAACTGGTGAAAATGGAGGTTGAAGCCGGTTCAGCAACTAAGGCTCCAAAAATGCTTAAGGGTACCGATTTCATTGCTTGGAAAGATCGGTTTGAACAGTATGTGAAATACCAAGATGCTAAGATGTGGGTGTGCATACAGGATGGATACATTCCACCAACGGCCATGTTTGAGGGTCGTGAACAGATTAAGAAGTACAATAAGATGGAAGAGGAGGAAAAGAAGATGTATGAAGCAGAAAGTAAAGCTCATGCTGCAATAACGATGGCTCTTCCACAAGAGATTCTTCATACATTCAAGAAGTAAAAAACTGCTAGAGAGCTATGGGAAGCACTTGAAAATCAATATGAAGGTAATGTGGGGATACGTGCTTTTAAACAAAGCTACTAAAAACCCAATTCTCTGTATTCAAGTATCTGAAAAATGAATCCCTTGACGATATCATCACCAGATATTACCACTTGATGGCCGAGCTCAGCAATTACTCCATTGTATACAAAGAAGATGAGATAGTAGAGAAACTTCTTGATGCTCTTCCACTAAAATGGGAAATGTATACTGTTTTAATGAGAGAGGATAAAGAATTTGCCAATATTGACCTTGAGACAGCAGTCAATAAGTTACGAAATTTTGAGGTCAACATGGTTTGAAAGGAGACTCCAACTGATCAGGTTCAGGATCCGAGAATGTATGGTGCGAAAGTCTCTCCAAGTTCAAGTTCAAAATCAGAATCGTCTGCCTACTACTCAAAGGGAGAATCAAACTCCAACTCAACTCGAGATGGTCATGTGATTCTCAATATGGATGGCGACGTGTGTTTCATAGCTGGAGGTAGTAGTTCTTCAAAACCTCAATCAACAACTGGTAATGTACCCTCAAATGTTCCGACCTACAACTAGTCACAGATGCCCATGAGTGTTAAATCAGCTGAACAACAGTTTGCTCTCTACGCATCCTTCATTGCATCGTATGAAAACTACATCAAAGGTAAAATAGTCGACCCTGCAACTTTGGATGAAGACTATGATCAGATCGATGCTGATAATTTAGAAGAGATGGATCTGCAATGGCAGATGGCTATGATTGTAAGAAGGGTTAAGAGATTCATGAAGAAAACAGGTAGAAAGTTCGTTGGAGAAAGACCAGGGTTTGACAAATCAAAAGTTAGATGTTACAACTATCAACAAAATGGTCACTTTGCCAAGGAATGTACCAATGAGAGAGTCGAACGTAGTCAGAACAGAGCTGCACAACAGAATGGGGGAGGTAGTGAGAACAGGGCTATGGTATCTAGACAGAATGGTGGATACAACTGGAACCTGCAAGTTGAGGAAGTGTTCGAACAGGCCAATTTGGTAAACATAGAGACTGAAGGAAGTGAGAGGGAGACGGGAGAAAATCAAGCCTATATGGCAGAAGTCAACGATCAGCTCTGTGAGGTAATTTCTGAACTTCATTGCATGCAATGTGAAAATCTGTCTGAACAATTGAAAACAATAACTGATCAGTTTGTTAATTTGGACGCACAATTTAAAACGTTAAAAGAAGATCATCACTATACTAAAACTAGAAAAAACAGTTACTCGGTAAAAATAAAAGCTAGTGAAAAGGATGTCAGAAGTCTTAAAGCCAGTCTAGCTGATAAAATACAAGTAATTGATCTTAGTTATGAAGTGTTAGAAGTAAAAACCAAACTAATTGCTGAAAGAGATAAACAGATTGCTGATTACCAGGTAAAAGTGGTGGAACTAAACAGAAAAATTGAACAATTTAGAAATTCCTCAGCAATGCTTGATCACATTGTAAGTGTTCAACGTTCCCCAATTAACAAAGGGGGAATTGGATTTTCTGAAGTTCCACCACCGTATAACCACAACTATACTTATAAACCTAGTAATCAGAAATCTGCTGAGGTTGAGATTAATCAGACAGTTCCAGTCAAAATTTCGACTAAAGAACCTGAAGTTAGTAAAAGCGAAACGAGTAAGACAATTCCAAATGTTAAGATTTCTGTTCCTAGTTCTGTCTCATCAAATTCGGACAAGTCATCCGAATCGGGTGAGATAAAGGAAGAGGTAACATTACTAAAACGGGGGGAGGAATATAAGCCTGATGAAAAGAGTTCTTCCCTAAACCCGTTCGTCCCACCGTATGTGAGACAAACGGGTAATAATGTAACCTCAACATCTGAAACAACTGTTGAGACGAAAGTTGAACACAGGAGTTGTTTTAGATGCAATCAAGTAGGACACCTTATTGCTGATTGCCCTCTAAGCCAGAGAAAATTTAGAGGAATGAGGCCTCTAAAGACTGAGTATAAAAAGTATGGTAATTATTATACTGGTAAGAATGCGAACCCACCAAACTTCAGACATTGGACAAATCCAAGATTTCAAAGAAATCGATCTCAGTTTTTCCCAGTTAACAACCAAACTTACAATTATAATTCAGTTAATTCACTAAGATTTGGATGGCCTCATAGTCAATCCTCAAGAAGGTTTCCTTTCAGAACTCACAGAAATCATCCTCAAACTGACTTTGGGCAACCAAAGTACGGGATGCTGTTTAACAGATTTAATCGACCCAAGACCAGTAGGTCTTGGGTCCCCAGATTTTAATCTTTTGCTTTAATTGTGTAGGAACAGTTGAACAGGACTGTAAACAATCTGTGGGTTGTGGACAGTGTCTGTTCCCGGCACATGACTGGTAACAAGAATTTGTTTCATGAATGGAAACCTGTTCAAGGAGGAAGAGTTAGTTTCGCTGGAGAGAGTGGAGGTAGAATCACCGGTATTGGAACTGTGACAAATGGAAAAATAAAGTTAGAGAGGGTGAATTTTGTTGAAGAATTAAAGCATAACCTGTTGAGTGTATCTCAGATTTGTGACAAAGATTACACAGTGCATTTTACGAAAAATGAGGCAATTGTTCTTTATCCGGGGTTCAAGATTCCAGAGGCATGGGTGGTGATGAAAGCTCCAAGAGAAAAGAACACGTATGTAATGGATATGAGGTCAACTGAGATGACATCATAAGAGTCAAGTCTTCTGTCGAAGGCGACTGAGTCCGAGTCCGAGTTATGGCACCGAAGAATGGGACATATACATCTTCGTAAAATGAATTACATTGTCAAAAATGGGCTAGTGCTTGGAGTTCCCTTGAAGAACTTTAACTTTGAAGATCAATGCTTATCGTGCAAGAAGGGAAAGCAACACAATAAACCTCATCACTCCAAGAAGGTTAACTCAATTGTCAGTACCCTAAATCTACTTCACATGGATCTCTTTGGTCCCGTGAATGTAAAAAGTCTAGGTGGAATGTCATACTGCTTGGTAGTAACCGATGATTACTCTCGATACTCTTGGGTATACTTTCTGAAGGCAAAAGATGAGACGGTTCAGTTGGTGATTAACTTGATTACCAAGGTTGAAAACATTGTTGGGGGAAAGGTTAAGTACATCAGGAGTGATAATGGGACAGAGTTCAAGAACTACCAGATGGAGATGTTCTGCTTACAAAAAGGGATAGACCATCAGTACAGCGCCCCGTACACTCCGCAACAAAATGGGGTGGCTGAGAGGAAGAATAGAACGCTAATTGAAGGAGCCAGAACCATGCTGGCTGATGCTAAACTTCTCGTGGTGTTCTGGGCTGAAGCTGTTGCCACAACCTGTTATATCCTTAATCGTGTTTTAACTGTTAAAAGATTGAATAAAACTTGTTATGAACTTATGCATGGTAGAAAGCCAAGCTTGAATGGTCTCGAACCTTTCGGGTCCCCATGTACGATATTAAAGACAAACTCAAAAGTTGGTGAGAAAGCCGACGAAGGTATTTTAGTCGGATATGTTGTTGGTACACCCAACAGAAGAGTCTTTAATTTGTCGAACAGCAAGGTTGAGGTGGTATGTAACACGGACATTACAAGTTACAAATCACCAAAGCCTTGCACGGGACCCGCTGAAGCTTTCGACTATGATAAACTTTTCAAATCGTTTAATTTGCCTTACTTGGATTTGGCAGATGTTGATGAGAAAATTGCTTCACAGATTCTGTATGATGAGGAGGAAAATATTGTGCAACGTCCGCGATACGATGAGAGTCAACCTTCCTCGTCAAGTTCTGCTGATATTCCTGCTGCCTCTACTGAGGAAGAATTCTACAATCCTTTTCACTCTCAACATCAATCACCCATAGATGAACTCTCTTCGAACTTAGAAAACAATCTGGAAGTCGGTCCGGTTCCGACTACTGGAATTCACAAAAATCACCCTTTGAAGAACGTGATAGGTGATTTGTCTGACGGTGTTCAAACAAGAAGAAGTCTGAATGAGCACACTTGTGTTTACGCAAGCATTAAAGAAACGGGTATCTTAAATGAATGTTTGTTCACCTGCTTCATCAGCCAAATTGAACCAAAGAATTATCAAATGGCTCTAAAGGATAGTTCGTGGGTCGAAGCCATGCAAGAAGAGTTAGCACAGTTCGAGAAGATGGAAGTATGGAAATTAGTTGCAAAACCAAAAGATGTACATGCTATTGAAACAAAGTGGGTTTTTAAATGCAAGAGAGATGAGAAAGGATTAATCATAAGGAACAAGGCGAGGCTGGTAGTAAAAGGGTTTAATCAGCAAGAAGGAATCGACTACAATGAAGTGTTTGCTCCAGTGGCATGATTAGAAGCAATTCGACTATTTTTGGCATTTGCTGCTCACAATGAGATGAAGGTGTTCCAGTTAGATGTGAAAAGTGCCTTTTTGAATGGTAAAGTCGATGAGGTGGTGTACGTTGAACAACCTCCGGGTTTCCCTGACCCTGATTTTCCTTATCATGTATACAAACTGAGAAAAGCGTTATATGGGCTACATCAGGCCCCTCGTGCCTGGTACTCAACCCTGTCTGATTATTTGCTTGAGAATGGGTTCGAAAGAGGAAAGATCGATAGCACGTTGTTCGTCAAGAGAAAAGGAGGAGATTTTCTACTAGTGCAAGTCTCTGTGGACGACATCATTTTTGTTGCATCCAAAGTCGCCATGTGTCAGGATTTTGAAGCAGTGATGAAAAAGAGGTTTGAAATGAGCGCCATGGGTGAATTAACTTTCTTTTTGGGATTGCAGGTTGGTCAGAAGAAAGATGGGATGTTCATTCATCAAACAAAATATGTCCATGACGTACTCAAACGCTTCAAGATGGAAGACATCACTTCTTTTGATACTCCAGTTTGCGTCAATCACAAACTGGGTGCAGATTCTGACAGTGGTGAAGACGTGGACCCTACCCAATATCGAGCAATCATAGGTACTTTAATGTATTTAACTGCATCTAGACCTGATATTATGTTTGCAGTTTGTCTTTTTGCTCGTTTTCAGGCTAGCCCGTAGGAATCTCACATGAAGGGAGTGAAGAGAATATTGCGGTATCTCAAAGGCAAGCCTAAGTTGGGATTGTGGTACACGAAAGGGGGAGAACTAGATTTGGTCACTTACACAGATTCTGACTATGGAGGTTGCAATCAGAACAGGAAGTCAACAACCGGTGGATGTCAGTTTCTGGGGGGTAGATTGGTGTTGTGGCAGTGCAAGAAGCAGACCTCTGTAGCCATTTCCACCTGCGAAACAGAGTACATGGCAGCATCGAACTGCTGCTCCCAGGTTCTTTGGATACAACAGCAATTGCGCGATTACGGTCTGAATTTCACTCAAACTCCTATTTGCATTGATAACACTGCTGCTATCTCAGTAACTAACAATCCCGTCAAACACAGCCAAACTAAACACATTGACATTCGTCATCATTTTATACGGGATTGTGCTGAGGAGAAATTAATTGTGCTAGAAAAGGTTGATTCGTTGGATAATTTCGCCAATCTTTTTACTAAAGCGTTTGACCGAACTCGTTTTCAAAATCTTGTTGAACTTAATGGGATGATCAATCCCGAGTAACCGTGTTTTTCGTTTTTTATTAAAATAAAAACATCACTATCGCTTAAAATTATGTCGGTTGCTTCAGTTTGAAAGACACATCTTCGGATGTGTTTGGTCCTTACTTCTACTAGTAGATTATGAGGATAGCCATTAACCAGATGACTGAAAGTGACCGGGGCGGTTTATGATGGGTTTTTATTCTTTCGCTGAAAAATAGTCGTTCATACTTAGTTAGAAGGACACATACTCGTATGTGGTCGGTCCAGCTGATCCATTGGATCTTCAGGATAGCCGTTTACCTGAAGACTTTGACTTGATCGGGGCGATAGAATTTAAAATTTTCTAAGGGAGATGATATAATTTTTCAAGTCTATAACTTCGTAAGAAGTTTCAATACAATGTTTAAAAGAAAATTGATCCAGTCTTGGAAAGTGATAGAAATACTATTTCTGTGTGCCTATCTGGTGAAGTTATTAAGCCCAAAAGACTCTAGAATAGCCATTGTATGTTATGGTAGCTTTGTATGGTGCGTAAAAGTAAAAGTGATACTAACTAAATCTTCTCGATTTAAAGTGGAGAATCATTCGGAGTTGTGCATGTCTCCATATACATCTTTCCGAATGATAGGCAGAAAAGTCATTACCCAGTCATACACGAGCCCGTGAGTGTTCTGATTCCCGAGAAGATAGTGTGTCAAGCACCTGCAGTGATCCAGATTCGGGACTTGCAGTCGTCTATTGTTTGAAGCTGTGTTAATCTTATTAAAAAAAATAATAATAAAAAAATAAAAATAAATAAAAAATAAATAAAAAAAATGTGTGTGTTGTTAAGCCTTCTGAAGCTTATGATGTTACACTTATCAATCAAGAGGCAAGAAAGAGAACGGGATGAAGACTCTAATGATCGATATGTACCTACTGTTTAATCAGACACTACGGGTCGAGGTCAATTCGGGGTGACTTGGGGAAAGCCAAATACGCTTTGAGAATCGATAGGAGGCATCACAGTCTTTGATGTGATGTCAATCTAAATTATGAGCTTAATTGAACCTAATCTGTATCACAGAATCGATGAAAACCATACTAAGTTGTATACCTGCTTACAACCTGTTTCTTTATGTCATAATACCGCTGAACATGGATCTATGTGACAGCCACTTAATTAGTATGATTCCAATTCGGATCTTTTCTAAAACATGCTGGTCCCCGTCAAGACTGAAACTTGATCCCGTTTTACTAAATTTCTAAAATTTTCATTGCATCTTTCGTTTTATGGTTCAAAGCTTGGTTACTTGGTTCTTTAATTATAAAGTTTAAATCTTTAACGGAGGATTTTAAAAGACAGTTGCATTTTGTTCAAATGTTTAATGGCCTATTTTGTAAATTTAAAGCGAAGTTAAAGGGGCGAAGTTGTTACAGGGCGAAGTTAAGGGTAAGCGAAGTTAACCTTAACTTCGCCTGTGTAATGTACAGCCTATATAAAGGTCAACTTTGGTCAAACCCAGTTCATATTTTCAATCTCAGCGAAGTTATATCAACTCTTACACCCTCGGCGAACTTAAAACACGAATCGAACCCTGTTATTATTTGTTTTCAATCCGTGTTAAAGGTGTGTAGGGTCGGTATGACTTATAATTCATGTCAATGGTGTTAATCAGATGTCGTTCTGGTCCGATTTGTGACCTCGTTCATGCAAACTTTTAAACATCCGCTAACCAATCTCCTTCTAATGTGTTCGTAACTCATTTGATCGTCTAAGATCTCTAATGTAATATCCGTTTTTGTCATCTATCACCATATTCACTAATCAAATCAAGATCCAACTTCTGTATATGTCGTTTCATATTCAGGCGAAGTTATCTTTAGGCGAAGTTGTTCTCAACTTCGCCTTAGGCATAACTTCGCCTGCTTCTTTAATTGTTTTAACTACTCAGGGGCGAAGTTATAGTTAGGCGAAGTTGTCCTTAACTTCGCTTTATACTTAACTTCGCCTGCTGCTTTACATAATTTAAAGTTCTGATGTGTTATCAGGCGAAGTTATGGTAAAGGCGAAGTTGTACTCAACTTCGCCCTATGTCTAACTTCGCCTGCACACTAGAAGTTATCTTAACTTCGCTCATGGTAATAGACGAAGTTATGATCTGCTTTTACGATGTTCTAACTTAGACTGTTTGTTGTGCAGATATGGCTGCTGTAGCGGGAGCTGGTGGTGCTGGTGGTGACGAAGGTGGTGATAACAACCGTCAATTCTTTCCGGGTCACAATATGTACATCACGCTGGATCCGGATGCTAGTGGTGTAGATGATTATCGCGAGATCATCTCCTTCCTTGCTCGCTCGCGTATTTTCCACGCTATTACTACAACTTTACCCATATCTCTACCGAACATTGAAGATTTCTGGAGGACGGTAGAATATGACTGTAGAGTTGAGCCTCCGGTCATGCGCGCCACAGTAAACAATCAGGAGGTCCAGTTCTCATTAGAACAGATCAGGGTCGCCTTGCAGTTCGGGATTGAAACTAGAGATGATCCAACCGACTTTTCTGCTCCATTCAGAGATGGTGCATTTTTACGAATGGGCTATTCAGGTCCATTGGGTGACACTCAGAGGCGAAAGGGATTTTTATTGGATCAATGGCGTATTCTGATGCACGTGATGATTGTGTGCATGTCGGGCCGTAAAGCTGGTACTGGCGGTATGGGTGCAACGATGCAATCAGCTATGACAGCACTGACTTACAACAAGCCCTACAGCTTCAGTTAGATGGTGTTTTATGAGATAGATCGTCAGAGACGCGCGGTCGCTCGTGAAAGGTTTTTGATGTATCCCAGATTCTTACAGATGATCTTGAATCATGTAGCTCCTACGCTACCTCAACGCTGTCCCATTCGATATGTAGAGAGTGTAAGCAAGAGGATATTCGCGCAATGCAGGTCATCGAGTGCTCGTAGTAAACCAGAGCTTCGTCCACGGCATACTCCTGTATTTGGTTATTTGATAAACCCTGCGTATGTTGCTCCTCGTGGAGATGAATTTCGGGACCCGGCACCGCAACAGGCTGATGTTCCCCAACCACCACCTGTGGTACAGCAAGCATTGCCTGCTGCTCCTGTTGTGGCACCGGAGGAACAGGTAGATCTTGAGGCTGCTTTTGGTGGCCAAGGGTTCTTTGATATGGAGCGAGTTGATCCTGCTGCAGAGATTCGGGTCTCAGTAGCAGAGGTTTCTGGTGTAAATGTGTCGATGGTAGCTACGTCTGTAGCTGATTCTGAGAGAACCGATTCTGACTCCTCACCTGATGATGTTGCTGAAGCACGACAGATTCTGGTCACCCAAGAAAGAATTCATGGAAAAAGAAAGAATGATTCGGATGACAGTGACTCTGAATTTGAAGAGGAGTTAGATCGGTTGATACGTCGATCGAAAAGAGTCAGAACTGGTGAGGGATCGGGAGCTGGTGAAAGCTCAAGGGTGGTTCGTTTCTCTCCACCCGTGTTATCTGGTATGACCATAGTTCCTGCATCGATGACTGTGACAGGACCGATCATCTCAAATGCTCCCGTGATAACTACATCATCATCATTTGGCACTCCACCTACCACGTTTCAATTTTCGGCTCCTGAGATAGTTTCTTTGCCACCTCCTATTCTTACTCCATCGGAGGTCGTTGCAAGATTTGTTGAGTCAACATTAGTGGCTACTGCGGGATTATCTGTGACAATACCACCCGCGGTTACTTTTCAGCCTGCTTCGGATATTCCAGCTAGTTTGGGAATACCTCCACCGTATGCGCAAGACGTTTCTCATATGCGGTTTGATTTTGACGCTACCTTATCTGATTCTGAAAGGATAGCGGCTCTTGAAAGGGTGGTGGCTGAACAATCAAGAATCAATCTTATCCAGACTCAAGCTATTCAACGCCTTGTTGCCGAAAATAAGATCCAATCGTCCCTCCTGGTTGAGCACGGTAAACTTTTTGATGCTTTAAAATAGTTCTTAGCATCTCAGGGGGAGACGAGCTGCAAGGGCGATGATTTGAGGACAAAGAAAAGTCATGACAGAGACGATGATCCCAATGCATCGAAAGGTGCAGGTGGTGAGTTGCCAAGAACTGACCAAACTCTTGGGACTTCCACATCTCGGGGGGAGTCAACTGGTACAATAGGTGGTTCAGGTGGTGACGATGTTGTGGTTGTAGATGAGGAGGAGATGTTGGATGATATTGTGGGTGATGAAGATGTGTTACCGGTTGATGAGATTGAGAAGATAGGAGCTGAGATTGTGATTGATAATGAGATTGAATAGGGAGAGATTCTGGAGGACAATGTAGAACATGATATCCCAGAAGTTGATAAGGCAAATATGGGTCGATATGGAAATTGATGAGTCTGAATGGGAAGAGCAGCCGAGATGGAAAGAAGGCTACGCTCAGTGGTTCGTAAAGACAAAGAAGCCAGCGGTTCCGACTATGTTCAAGAAAAGTTACAATATCAAAGGGTATGATGAATCGAAAAAGGGTAATATATGCTGGTTGTATGATGAGCAGTTGAGGCTATTTGTGATTAAACGATTTGATGGGATTCAGTACTTTAAGAGGTTGTTGAGATTGTTGAATACCTTGCCTGAGTGTGAGGTGAAGGATTTGGCCAAGTTGGGGTTGATTTAAAGAAGTGATGATAATATGGCCAGAATTATTGGGAAGATTGTGTGGAAAGAAAGTATAAAAGAGAAAAAGTTCTAGTTGTTAAAGCCGCAGAAAGGGAAGCTTGTTGAAGATAAGGAAAGAGGAATGCGAGCTGATGGCAAACCTTGGATGGTAATGAAATATAAGCCGATCAAGTGTTTGAAAGAAGTGCCGATGAAACAAATGCCCAAGGGTGTTTTAAAGAATCAAAAGTGGTGGTATGTTGATAGCCAAACAGCTGAAGCAGTTATGGAAGATGAAGATGAACAAGAAGTCCAGAGAGTGTATGATCCGAAGCACTTGGTGAATTTGTCTCAATCTGACTTGTAGGTGCTAAACGAGAAAAAGATATTCTATATTCCTGCATGGAAAAATGAAGCCAAGAAATATCAGAGAGTTGTTTCTATTTGTGTCAGAGAAGGCGTTCATGCTTGAAGACGTGTGACACGAGATTTTTGGGATTACAAGACACGTGAATGAAGATAGAGATATGAAGCTACTGCCAAGGGGGAGTCTGTTGGTGCATGATGTCAGTAGTTCATATCTAGTGTTTTGTTTGTGTTTGTAATCGTGTTAGTTTGTTTTGTTTTGGTTTTAGATAAGTTGTCTCACAAGTTCGCCTGATGTAAGTGAACTTGTGGAAAAGCGAAGTTAAAGACAACTTCGCCTAGTCTGTTAGGCGAAGTTGTCGAAGCCTATATAAGTTTGTTTACGGCTTGTTTTGTAAAAAGAATTCGAGAACGTGTTTTTGTGATTGAATATCACGTGTTGAAGTGTTGCAATACAACGTGTCTTATTAGTATTGTAACGTGTGTTCGTGTTTGGTATTAACGTATTATACATCTTACGCTCGTATCGTGTTACGTAGGGATTCCGCACCTACGTATTACGAGATACTTCTATGTAGATCCGGTTAGGAACCTACATAAGTCCAACGCAAACAGTTACAAAGAAGGCGGGCATTCAGATAACCCGTAATGAAAAAGGTGAAGAAATTGCTACTCGACCAGTGACCGGATGGCGAATTTGTGTTGACTACCGGAAATTAAACACCGCGACATCCAAGGACGATTTCCCTCTACTATTCATTGACCAAATCATCGAAAAATTATCAGGTCAGAAATTTTATTGCTTTTTACATGGCTACTCGGGGTACAATCAAATTGCCATACACCCCGATGACCAACATAAGACCACTTTCACGTGTCCATACGTTACGTTCACATTTAGGCGAATGCCTTTTGGCTTGTGTAATGCCACGGCCACCTTTCAAAGGTGCATGATGAGTATCTTCTCAGATATGGTCAGGGAATCACTTGAAATTTTTATGGACGATTTTTCTATTTTCGGCTCATCTTTTGATTCATGTTTAAATGAATTAACAAAGGGATGTGTGGAAACAAATTTGGTCTTAAGTTAAGAAAAGAGCCATTTCATGGTTCAAGAGGGTACGGTTTTAGGACATGTCATCTCGAGTAGGGGGGTCGAGGTTGACCGGGCAAAAGTTAATGTCATATCTAATTTGCCACCTCCTACAAATGTTAAAGGAATCCGGTTATTTTTGGAACATGCCGGATTTTACCGACGGTTCATTAAAAATTTTAGTGTCATCACAAAACCGTTGTGTAATTTGTTTTTAAAAGATGTGCCATTTGTTTTTGATGAAGATTGTTTAAATGAATTTAATGTTCTTAAAAACAAACTGGTTGAAGCCCTAATTTTTCTATCACCTGATTGGTCACTTCCATTTGAAATTATGTGTGACGCAAGTGATTATGCGGTTGGGGCTGCTTTGGGTCAACGGGTGGATAAGAAGCCCGTTGCCATATACTATGCAAGCAAAACCCTTTCTGATGCTCAAATAAACTACACAACTACAGAAAAGGAGTTGCTCGCAGTAGTATATGCTTTGGATAAGTTTAGATCTTATATTTGTAGGAGCAAGGTTATTGTGTTTTCATATCACAGTGCAGTCAAGTACCTGATGGAAAATAAGGACGCAAAGCCGCGCTTAATTAGATGGATTTTGTTAATCCAAGAGTTTGATGTGGAGATCCATGATAAGAAAAGAAGCGAGAATGTGGCTGCTGATCATCTGTCGAGACTGACGGGTCAAGATGAAGACAATACCCGGACGATAAATGAATTATTCCCGGACGAGCAATTGTTTGTTTTTTCTACATTACCATGGTATGCTTACATCATTAATTTTCTTGTTGCAGGTAACATCCCAGAATTCTGGCCCAAGAAAAAGAAACATCAATTCAAGTCGAAGGTTAAGCAATACGTGTGGGAAGACCCAAATTTATTCAAGATTGGGGCTGACCAAGTCTATCGGAGATGCATTCCAGATGAGGAGATTCGAAGTGTGTTGTCACACGCACACTCACTCGCATGCGGTGGACATATCAGCGGGCAGAAAACGGGTCATAAAGTTTTAGCTTGTTGTTTTTATTGGCCTAGTTTATTTAAATATGCAGCAGAATATGCTAAGAACTGTGTGAGATGTCAACAGTTAGGTAGCATTTTCAGGAGGAACGAGATGCCCATGCAACCAATCCTCGTTGTGGACATCTTTGATGTTTGGGGAATTGATTTTATGAGCCCGTTCCCAAACTCCTTCGGGAATTACTATATTTTGGTGGCGGTTGATTATGTTTCAAAATGGGTTGAAGCAATCGCCACCAAAACAAATGACCATGCCGTTGTTTGTAAATTTTTCCAATCAAATATTTTCTCGATATTTGGCGTCCCTCGCATTATTATTAGTGACGGGGGTTCCCATTTTAAAAGCTTTAATTTTGGCAAATTACTCAAACGGTATGGCGTAAACCACCGAATAGCCACACCATACCATCCTCAAACGAGTGGTCAGGTGGAGGTATCTAATAGACAAATTAAAGAAATTTTACAAAAAACGTTAAGACCCGATAGAAAAGATTGGTCAACAAAACTAAACGATGCTTTATGGGCTTACCGTACTGCTTTTAAAACACCTATTGGTACCACCCCTTATCGGTTGGTTTACGGGAAAGGGTGTCATTTACCTGTGGAACTTACCCATCGTGCTTTATGGGCCATGAAAAATGTTAATCTAGATTATGAGTGTGCAGGTAAAGAAAGAAAGTTGAATATAAGTGAGCTAGAGGAGTTGCGGGATGAAGCGTATGAGTGTGCGTCAGCATATAAAGACCGGATGAAGCAAGTGCATGATGCAAATATTAAGAGGAAAACTTTTGAAGAAGGACAACGGGTTTGGTTATACAATTCGAGAGCAAAACTGTTCCAGGGTAAGTTAAAGAGTAAGTGGATGGGACCGTATCAGGTGAAGCGTGTCGGTCAGTTTGGCGAGGTCGAAATTGAAGATTTTGACGATCACCTAAGGCAAGTAGTGAATGGGCATCGGTTGAAACCATATTTGGAAGATGTGGACTTGAATAAGAGCATACACGAGTCGGTGGTGAGCTTTATAGCTACTGCACCATCATATTCAGCCGAGTGATAAGGGCCAGGTAACGTTGGGTTGTAGACTTTAAATTGAGTGCTTCTCGGGAGGTAACCCGAGCGTTTTTATTTTTGTTTTTATTAATATTTTTATTAAAATAAAAAAAATTCGAGCGTTGACCGTTGACCGTAGCTTACGGTCGGACCGTAGGCTACGGTAGTTCTAAACTGTCTTACGGTGATCACGAGACCGTAGCTTACGGTCGGGATTTTTCAAAGTTCCGAAAAAAAATAATAAAAATAAAAAAAATAAAAAATAAATAAATAAATAAATTCTATTATTATTAATATTATTCTTTCCAATCTCCACCACCAATTTAACCTACCTCCTTCTCTCCTTCTTATTTCTTATTCTTCATCTTCTTCTTCCTCTCTTCCACCCAAGAACACCACAAAACCCACAACCTTAACTCCTTCAATTCTTACCCAAATCTCTTGATTCCGGACTCTAAACTCATTATTTTTTCGAGAGGAACTCACCTGCGGTGTCGGTTTTCATTAATTGTTGCTCGATTTTTGCCGGATTCGTGAGGGTGTGAAGAACCCTAAAAATCAAGTTTGGGGATTTTCAAGTTTAAGTGTTTTTTATTGTAATTGAAGCTTCAGGAATCAACTTTCATCACTAAAAAGGTATGTATTTCACTTAATTTTAATTTGATGAAGCCTAGGGTTTGTGATGAAGTTCAAGTATTACTTTATGCATATTGATTGAGGTTAGGGATTGTTATGGTGATAATGTCTCCACACTTGTAAGAGTAGATTTGTTAAGGGATTAGTGTATGGGTGTTATGGGTTATAATTATTTGGTTATGATGGCTTGTTGAAATTTTGCAAGATGAAAATTGGTAATAAAGTGATTAATGCTTATTTAACTAATGGAGCATGTTGGGTTAATGACATAGACCAACCTTTACAAGTTCGAGTTTGAAGTAGTTTTATAAACATTGAATCAACGAGTCATACACCCATACCCAACAACAAGTGTGGGAATATTTGGAAGATTTATCATGTTAATTGACTTGAATTGTTTGCTTGATTATGATTGTGTAGGATGGGAAGGACCGATGATACTAGAAAAAACCTGCCACGGAACAAAGGGAAGGCTGCCTCATCGTCGGCCGACCCACCACCTTTGCCCAAAAGAAGATTAATTTTGCAGGATTATGAGGATGAGGATGAGCCCATGCAGGAGCCATATGAAGATGAGGGAGTTGCACCTCCCCTTAAGCCAATCTGGGGTGGGGGCCCATTATCGGGAATGGACCCGAATTGGCAAGCGGAATTATATAATGATGCAATAGCAAAACTGAAAAACAAGATAGATGGGTTTATGTGTGAGAAGCGGGTTTCGCAGAATCTATTGAGGCCGTTTGGTATTATAACCATGTTTGAAAACTTGGGTTGGGAGGCAGCATTGAAGTGTTATGATAATGAAGATAAGAGAATTTACATGGATGCGATTCAAGAGTGGGTTGCCTCGTTGAGAGTTGATTGGGGAGATAATCAGTACAAAACTATGAGGTTGATTGGGATAGCAAATAACAAAGAGGTGATTATGTCATTGGACACCTTGCGAAGGATAGCACCATTTGATTCTAAACCATCCGGAGAATATGTGTATCTCTCGGAAGATGAATTGTATGTAAACCCGGATAAACAGCCTTTGTACGAGAGAATGAAGTTGGATCTTTTTAAACCGGGACTTGCCCATACGATACTGCGAAACAATCTGAAGTTACAAGCAAGATTGTTGTTGAGTGTGATGCTATTTAATGTAATGCCGAAGCGGAGTGACAAAACTCAGGTTAGAAAATGGAAAATTCCCGTGTTACATGCATTGATGACGGGTACACCAAAGATTTCGTACCAGTATTTGGTTATGAAGAATATCCGGAAGGCAAGAGAGACGAAGTTAAAGTTGATTATCCCACATTGTCGGTTGATTACAGCTTTGTTGAAGGCAAAGGGAGCGATTCGAGCGGATACACCAATGGTTGAGAAGTTTCTGCGTCCTTTTGATAACGATCAGTTGTAGAAAGAGAGTTTGATGTATCATGAGGAAGGAGAATATGTTTATCTCCAACACTTTGATACACAAGGGCAGCTGAGGGCATTGAAGAGTGGGCATGGTGAGGATATGGTTGAGGAACCGTATGTGTTGCTTCCGGGTAGTCGGGGTCATTAAACACAACAACGGGCAGTGAGAAGTGATCAGGGGGGAGTTCATCGGGGCAGCCACAACAAGCCACGACTCAACTTCCACATGAGATGGTGCAAGATGATGCATGAATGGTTGACTGGTTACAAGCTTCGAGGCCACCGGTCTATGTTAGTTGGGGCAGTGAGTTTCAGTACATATTTGACCAACAGAATTGGAACGCAGAGATGCAGCGGAGAGACACCCGGAGATTATATGATCGAATGGAGTCGTGGAATCAAACCCACGCGTATAACTGGCAGCAAGAAATCAATGATCGATATGAGGATGATCGCCAGAGTCGGGCACATACAGCGTGGCATCAGGGTGAGCCGGTGGTGGATAATCCACCGATGATTGACTACTCGTCTTTGGGGCTGTTTGATGGGAGTACACACTATTCACCACCTCAGATTCATCATTCGTGGTGGGTGGATCCTTGTGCAGATGCAGCTCAGAATGCTGGTGCGGGAAGTTCATCAGACGCGTTTAACTTCTCTGGTGTCATGGACACTATGAGGTCTATCTTTGGTCCCGCAACCGCCATATTTTTGAGCACTCGCTGATCTGCTGATCGGGTCCACGTGTCTCTCTATATCTTTTATGTTTTGTTGATTGTTTAATAATTGTGTTATGGGTGGTCGGGTGGCGTGATGAACTTTTGGGTCGTGTGGTTGGTGTTAGTGTCTATGTTTATGTTTAAAAACTTTATGTGTTTCGTTTAATGGTATGCAACTTTATTTAAATCTGAAGATGGGTAATTGGTTGTCATTTGAATTGCAATTGGTATGAATATCCCGTGTTTGCATCTTGTTGGTACATGTGTGTCAGTAGTTCATAGTCTAGCATTTGTAATCGAGTCTGTAATGCAATTATGTTTTGATTATGTTTATTTGTGTAATACGCGAAGTTGTCAACAAGTTCGCTATGGCGAACTTGTTGAATCAGCGAAGTTATTGACAACTTCGCCTGTGGCGAAGTTGTCGTGTTTATATACTGTTTCAGCGAAACAGTTTGTGTTGGTCATTTAGGGTTTTGTTTCAGTTATTCAGTAACCGAGTTACGTGTCATAGTCTGTAACAGTGACCTCGGGTCACGTGTTTGTTATCAATATAACGTGGTTGGTTTATTGCTTGCGTGTTCGATCTCTACATACTCTACACTCGTATCTACCTACGCAGGGATTCCGCACCTGCGTTGTTAGCGACATCCCGTGTACGATCCGTCCAGGAACCTACACATCTGTTTTGAAAATCTAAGTTACATTGTGGGCAATGTAAATCTCAAGTGTGGGGATGGAAAAATATGGAGAAATTAAAAAATTTTAGCCTTAAGAGTAGCTTGATTATACGCAAAAGCCGAAATTGTAATTTGTTAATTGTTAGTATTAATGCCAAGTAGAGGTATTTGGTCATGGTCAATTTTTAAGCTTCTCGAAAGTCTTCCCATGCAAATGTTTTTCAAAAATTAGACAATTAAAATGAACCGTTTACATGGGGATAACGAGTCATGGAGACAGGTACACATGTTTCATGTCGGCAGCCTAATTCATGTCGGCAGCCTAAGCTTCTCGAAAGTTTTGTTTCATGTCGGTATCAGAGCCATCGGCTCGATTGTGAGGTTCGGGATTTCACGCGGGTGTAGAAAACGTCTCGTTTGACCTATTCGCGGGACGTGTTTTTGTTGGGATTGTGTTTTTCTCGTGCTTGACAGTCATTTTCAAGCCATTGCATCGATCGGAAACTGCTGGATTGACGAAAACAGATCTGAACAGTTTCCTTGTTCATCGGGCGAAGTTACCGTTCTTCGGGCGAAGTTACCATTCTTCAGGCGAAGTTGCCGTCACTGGAATTAGGGTTTCGGCGAAGATATAAGGTTTAGCGAAGTTAACCACAACTTCGCTTACCTCATAAGTTCGCCTTAGCGAAGTTATCCGCAACTTCGCTTTCCACCCAAGTTCGCTTACCTCCTAAGTTCGCTCATTCTAAGCGAAGTTATTTTTAACTTCGCCGAGTCTAGCGAACTTAAGAACTCAGCGAAGTTCTCTTTTCAGCGAAGTTAACTTTCAAGCGAAGTTATTCTTAACTTCGCCTACTGAGCTGTTTTAATATTTTTTTTGTATTTTCAGGTTTTTCAGGTTTTCGCAAGGATGTCGTCAATTAACATCTCCGATTTGGTCAAGATGGAAGTAGAAGCGGGGTCTGCCACTAAGGCCCCGAGGCTGATGAAAGGAACTGACTTCGTGGCATGGAAGGACAGATTCATCCAATACATCAAATACCAGGATGCCAAAATGTGGGTGTGCATCCAGGATGGATATATCCCTCCAACTGCGCAATACGAAGGTCGTGATGTGGTTAAGAAGTACAGCAAAATGGAGGACGAAGAAAAGAAAATGTACGAGTCCGAAAGCAAGGCCCATGCTGCGATAACAATGGCACTTCCTCAAGAGGTTCTCCATACGTTCCGAAAGTACACTTCTGCGAGAGAGCTTTGGGATGCTCTTGAAAATAGATTCGAGGGGAATGTGGGTATCCGTGCATCAAAGATCAAACTCTTAAAGACCCAGTTCTCCGTCTTCAAATTTTTGAAGAACGAATCACTAGATGATATTATCACCAGATACTATCATCTAATGACAGAGCTTAGCAATTATTCAATTGCTTACCGAGAAGAAGAGATCGTTGAAAAGCTTCTCGATGCTCTCCCACCGAAGTGGGAAATGTACACCGTTCTTATGAGGGAAGACAGAGACTTTCCTAATTGTGATCTTGAAACGGCAGTAAACAAGCTCAGAACTTATGAGCTTAATATGGTTCGAAAAGATACACCAACAGATCAGATACAAGACCCTGGTATGTATGGTGCAAAGGTTAACTCAGGCTCGAGTTCGAGGCCTGAATCTGCTGCTTATTACTCAAAAGGGGAGTCAGGTTCTGACTCTTCTCATGAAGGAAACGTTTCTGTAAACTCAAACGGCGATGTCTGTTTCGTTGCTGGAGGATCAAGTACTTCAAAGCCTCAAGCATCCTCAAGTAGTTTTTCTGCAAATGCCTCAAGCAATAATTATTCCAAGATGCCTATGAGTGTAAAATCTGCTGAAGAGCAGTTTGCAGTCTATGCATCATTTATTGCTTCCTACGAAAACTACATTCAGGGGAAGATTGTAGACCCTGCTGCTCTAGATGAGGATTACGACCAGATCGATGCTGATGATCTGGAGGAGATGGATTTGCAATGGCAAATGGCAATGATTGTGAGGCGTGTAAAACGGTTTATGAACAAAACTGGGAGAAAGTTTGTTGGTGGTAGGCCCGGGTTCGACAAATCCAAGGTAAGGTGCTATAATTGTCAACAGTACGGGCACTTTGCCAAGGAATGCAGAAATGAGAGGGTTGAACGAGGACAAGGTCGGCCTACACAACACTCTGGAGTTAACAGAGAGATTAACGCCATGTTAACCAGAGAAGCAGGAGAGTACAACTGGAACCCGCATTCAAGTGGTTCTGGTGAGCAAGCGAACATGGCTGAGGCTGAAGTTAAAGAATGTGAGAAGGTTGATGGAATTGAGAAAGCTACTGAAGAAGAAACTGCTTTCATGGCAGATGACAAGGATAATAGCTCCGAGGTAAGTACTAAGAATATTTGTACTAGTTGTGAGAATTTGTCTGAGCAACTTAAAACGATAACTGATCAGTATGTCCGTTTAGATGCTGACTTTAAAACTATTAAAGAAGATCACCATTTTACGAAAGCAAGAGAAACAAGTTATAAAATTAAAATAAAAGCATGTGAAAAAGACATTCAAAGCTTAAAAATTAAACTTGCTGAGAAAATTGAAATAATTGATCTTAGTTATGAAGTTTTAGAGGAAAAAACAAAATTGATTGCTGATCGAGATAAACAGATTGCTGACCACCAGGTGAAGGTGGTGGAACTGAACCGCAAACTTGAGCAGTTCCGGAATTCCTCGGCCATCCTTGATCACCTCGTGAGTGATCCAGGTACCTCTGCAAAGAGGGGAGGAATCGGATATAATGAAGTTCCACCACCCTTTAACCACAACTATACTTATAATCCGAGTGTTCAGAAATCTGTTGATTTCGAAGTTCCTCAGACAACTCCAATCAAGATTACAAGTGTAAAACCAAGTGTTAGCCGTGGCGAAACAAGTTCGCCTGTTTCTAATGTGAATATTTCTGTTTCGAGTCCAGTCTCATCGGATTCGGATAAGTTGTCCGAATCTGGTCAGACAAAAGAGAAGGTAGGGTTACCCACCGATGGAGATAAAAATAAAGTTTCTAAAAAGAGTTCTCCACTCAATCCGTACGTCCCACCTTATGTGAGACGAACGGCTGGTAACACTGCCTCTACATCCAAACCAACATTTGACAAGAAAATGGAGCGTCGGTGTTGCTTTAGATGTAACAAATTAGGGCATTTAGTTGCAGATTGCCCTCTGGAGCTGAGATTCAGAGGTGTGAAGTCAAACAAAACTGAGTATAAGCGTCATTTTGATACTGCTAAAAATGAAAACTTTACAAAATGCCAAAATGTGAAGAATTCAAGTTTTCATAAAAACAGACCTCAGTTTTACAACCAAACCACAAGATATAACACTTTCAATTCTCAAAGGTTTGGGAGGATTTACCCTCAATCTGCAAGGAGATTCCCTAACAGGACTTACAGAAATTATCCTGATGCTAATTTGAGAAAGCCAGGGTACGGGACGTATCGATCCAAGACCAATTGGTCTTGGGTCCCAAGATTCTAACTCTTTGTTTTATTGTGCAGGAACAGTTGAACAGGGCTGCCAACAATCTTTGGATTGTAGATAGCGGCTGTTCCCGGCACATGACGGGCAACAAACACTTGTTGCAAGATTTAAAACCTGTTCAGGGAGCAAGAGTTAGTTTTGCTGGTGAGAGCGGTGGTAGGATTACCGGTAGAGGAACTGTGTCGAATGGGAGAATGACACTTGAGAATGTAAATTTTATGGAGGAATTAAAGCACAATCTGCTGAGTGTGTCGCAGATTTGTGATAAAGATTACACTGTCCATTTCACAAAGAATGAAGCGATCGTATTAAAGCCTGGTTTTCTAATACCAGACGAATGGATAGTGATGAAAGCTCCACGTGAAACGAATACATATGTGATGGATATGAGGTCTACTGAAATGGCCACTGGAGAATCCTGTTTAATGACAAAAGCAAGCGAATCAGAATCAGAATTATGGCACAGGAGAATGGGACATATTCATCTTCGGAAGATGAACTTCATTGTCAAGAATGGGCTTGTGATGGGCGTTCCCTTAAAAAGTTTTAACTTTGAAGACAAATGTATAGCATGCAAGAAGGGAAAGCAACACAAGAAATCCCATCTCACCAAGAAGATTAACTCAATTGCCGGTACTCTAGAACTACTTCATATGGATCTCTTCGGTCCCGTGAATGTACAAAGTCTAGGAGGTACCTCTTACTGCTTGGTGATCACTGATGACTACTCGCGATACTCGTGGGTATATTTTCTGAAAACGAAAGACGAGACGGCTCAAATGGTGAAGAATCTAATTACAAAAGTTGAGAACGTCATGAGTAAATCAGTTAAATTCATCAGAAGTGACAATGGGACAGAGTTCAAAAACTTTGAAATGGAAATTTTTTGTCTTCAGAAGGGAATTGAACATCAATACAGCGCTCCGTATACTCCGCAACAGAATGGAGTGGCTGAAAGGAAGAACCGAACGTTAATTGAAGGAGCCAGAACTATGCTGGCAGACTCGAAGCTTCCTGTGATGTTCTGGGCTGAAGCAGTTGCTACAGCCTGCTATGTTCTGAATAGGGTGTTAACAGTTAAGAAACTTGGAAAAACTTGTTACGAGCTTATGCACGGAAGGAAGCCCAACTTGTGCGGTCTTGAACCATTTGGGTCTCCTTGTTCGATTTTGAAGACTAATTCGAAATTTGGTGAAGTAGCCGATGAGGGAATCCTAGTCGGTTATGTTGTTGGGACTCCCAACAGACGGGTCTTCAATACGTCGACTTGCAAGGTGGAGGTGGTTTGTAACACCGACATTACTAGTTACCAACCGCCAAAACCAAGCAATGGACCTGCTGAGCTTTTCGACTATGTTAAACTTTTTAAGTCGTTTAACGTACCTGATTTGGAAATTTCTGAAGAAGACGAAAGAGCTGTGACGAAGATGATACTTGATGAGGAAGAGAATCTATTGCAACATCAGATGTTTGAGAAATCTCAACCTTCCACATCAAACCCTATCGATACCCCTGCGGCCTCAACTGAAGATGAATTTATTAATCCTTTTCACTCTCAGCCAGAAACAACCATAGATGAGATCTCTTCAAACTTGGAAGACAATTTACATGTCGGTGCTGTTCCGACCACGAGAATTCACAAAGATCACCCATTGGAGAACGTTATAGGTGATGTGTCCTCCAGTGTACAAACCAGAAGTAGCTTGAATGAGCACACCTGTGTTTATACAAGCATAAAAGAAACGGGTATAATGAATGAATGTTTGTACTCCTGCTTTATAAGCCAAATTGAACCAAAGAATTATCAAATGGCTTTAAAGGACAGCTCGTGGGTCGAGGCCATGCAAGAAGAGTTGGCTCAGTTCGAGAAAATGGAAGTTTGGACCTTGGTTGAAAAACCAAGGAATGTGCATGCTATAGGCACAAAATGGGTGTTCAAGTGTAAGAGAGATGATAAGGGAATTATTGTAAGAAATAAGGCGAGGCTGGTTGTTAAAGGTTTTAATCAGCAAGAGGGTATTGATTACAATGAGGTGTTTGCTCCTGTCGCCCGGTTAGAAGCGATTCGATTGTTTTTGGCGTTTGCTGCATTTAAAAAGATGAAGGTATTTCAGTTGGATGTGAAGAGCGCGTTTCTAAACGGGAAAGTTGATGAGGTTGTGTATGTTGAGCAACCTCCGGGTTTTCCTGACCCAGACTTTCCTGATCACGTATACAGGTTGAGCAAGGCGTTATATGGGTTACATCAGGCACCTCGTGCCTGGTATTCAACGTTATCGGACTACTTGCTAGAAAATGGTTTTGAAAGGGGATTGATTGACAGTACGTTGTTTGTGAAGAGAGAAGGATGTGACTTCCTACTGGTTCAAGTCTACGTGGATGATATCATTTTTGCTGCATCAAGAGTATCCATGTATCAGGATTTTGAAGCTGTCATGAAGAAACGATTCGAGATGAGTGCTATGGGTGAACTAACTTTCTTTCTAGGATTGCAGGTTGATCAGAAGAAGGACGGGATGTTCATTCATCAAACGAAGTACGTTCATGATGTGCTGAAAAGATTCAAGATGGAGGACAGTTCTCCATATGATACTCCCATCTGCGTCAATCACAAATTGGGTGCTGAATCAGATGGTGACGCAGATGTGGACCCAACTCTGTATCGGGCGATAATAGGTTCATTAATGTATTTAACTGCTTCTAGGCCTGATATAATGTTTGCTGTTTGTCTTTGTGCACGTTTTCAGGCAAATCCGAAAGAATCTCATTTGAAAGGTGCAAAGAGGATACTACGGTATCTCAAGGGCAAGTCGAAGCTGGGGTTGTGGTACCCGAAGGGAGGAGACGTTGAACTGGTGGCATATACAGATTCTGATTATGGGGGATGCAATCAGAGTCGGAAGTCAACCACAGGAGGCTGTCAGTTTCTTGGAGGAAGATTAGTTTCCTGGCAGTGCAAGAAACAGACATCAGTTGCAATTTCAACATGCGAAGCTGAATACATGGCAGCATCCAACTGCTGCTCTCAGGTTTTGTGGATTCAGCAACAATTACGCGACTATGGTCTGAATTTCTTACTCACTCCTATTTTAATTGATAACACTGCCGCCATCTCAGTAATTAACAATCCCGTGAAGCACAGTAAAACTAAGCATATTGACATTCGTCATCACTTCATACGGGATTGTGCTGAGAAGAAACTGATCAAGATCGAAAAAGTTGATACACTTGAAAATTTTGCTGACTTGTTCACAAAAGCGTTTGATAAATCCAGATTTCAAAACCTAATTGAGCTGAACGGGATGATCAATCCCGAGTAACCATGCCTTTGTGTTTATTTAAAAAAAAAAATAAAATAAAAAAAAAATTTTAAAAATTTTGTGTCATTATTGCTTAAAATTAGTCGGTTACCTCAGTTTGATGGACATATCCTCGGATATGTTTTGGTCCTCGTTTCGACTTAGAGAATGAGGATAGCCAATAACCGGAAGACTGAAAGTGACCGGGGCAGTTATGACGTGTGTTCTTTCAGTTGCTGAAAATTAGTCGGTCATTCTAGTAAGAAGGACACATACTTGTATGTGGTCGGTCCAGTTGATCCATTGGATCTTCAGGATTGCCGTTTACCTGAAGACTTTGACGTGATCGAGGCGATTGAAATCAAATTTTTTTTTGGGAAATGAAATTACTTTTCAAGTCTAATACTTCGTAAGAAGTTCTTTGCTGTGTTTAACAGAAAATTGATCCAACCTTGGAAAATGATATATATACTGATTGTGTGTGCTTAACTAGTGAAGTTATTAGGCTTAAAAGGCTTTAGAACAGTCATTGTATGTCATGGTAAATTTTTATGGTGCGTAATAGTGTATGTGATACTAACTTAAACTACTCGAATTTACGTGGAAACTCCTTAAGAGTTTTGAATGTCTTCACACATATCTTTCCGAATGATAGGCAGAAAAGCGACTACCCAGTCATACACGAGCCCGTGAGTGTTCTGATTCCCGTGAAGAAAGCATTTCAAGACACTGCAGTGATCCAGATTCGGGACTTGCAGTGGTTTAGTACTCCGAAGTCAATAAGAATGTTTGGTTTAAAAAAAAAAAAAAAAAAATACGTGTATATTTTTACTTATGAGACATAGTAATAATCAAGACTTCTCAATTCTGGAGTAAGAAGTGAACGGGAAGCAGACAACGAGTATCTACAAATTAATCAGACACTTTGGGTCGAAGTCAATTCGGGGTGACTTGGGTATAGCCAAATATGCTTTGAGAATAGATAGAAGATATCATTATCTCTGAGTTGTTGCCCACTTAAAATTTTGAGCTTAACTGAACCTTAATCCGTATCACAGAAACGATGAAAACCATTTAAGTTATTTACATGCTTACAACCTGTTTCTCTATGTCATAATACAGCTAAACACGGATCCAAGTGACAGTCACATAGTTAGTATGATTCCTGTTAGGATATTTTCTAAAACGTAGTGGTCCCTGACTAGACTGAAATTTGATCCCTTATTTCGTTAAAATTTTTATAAGTTTTTCTATTTTTGTAGTTGTGTTATTGTACAACTGGTTACTTGGACATGATCATTTTTGTTTAACTCTTTTTGGAAACTTCTAATGTTAAGTGCAAGATTATTCAAACTTAAAGGGCTGATTTTGAAATTACGGGCGAAGTTGTTGAATTCGGCGAAGTTGTGCTTAACTTCGCCTAGGCGAAGTTAAGCGTAACTTCGCCTGAACCAACTCAGCCCTATATAAGGATTTTTTATCTGGTACAGTAACATATATTCGAATTTCCGGCGAACATAAAAATCAAAAACAGAATTCCGGCGATATTGTTTACCTTCCGTTTTCGATCTTTGATTTCAGTTTCTTGTGTTCATTGACGGTATGTGTTGTCAATATCATTCCCAAACTCACTCGTTCGTTATAGTTTTACCCGGTTCGAGACCTCGGGTCGTCGAACTTTCAAAACCAAGTTTTTCACCCGTGTATTACGTGTTCATGGACGACCTTTACGTCTCAAAATCATTAATCTATGTTGTTCTTCACTCCTAAATCGTCAAATCGTTGCGAAAACATCGGATCTAAACCTTTGAATCTGAACAGTCGCCGTTTCAGATTCAGGCGAAGTTAAAGTTTAGGCGAAGTTATCCACAACTTCGCCAGGAGATTAATTTCGCCTATGGCGAAGTTATCCGTAACTTCGCCTTGAACTCAAGTTCGCCTGTGGCGATGTTGTGATAAGGCGAAGTTATCACCAACTTCGCCTATACCCATTTACTTAACAGTTTTTTGACGAACTTACAGTTGAAACGAAGTTGTTCCCAACTTCGCCTCACCTATAAGTTCGCCTGTACAGGTTTAATCACAACTTCGCACGTGGTACAATGCGAACTTGTTAGTTGCTTAACTGTTCTCTAACTTGTTTTGTTTTGTGCAGATATGGCTGCTGTTGGAGGTGCTGGTGGTGACGACGGTGATGATCAAAGACAATTCTTTCCAGCACATAACCAGTACATCACTTTAGATCCAGACGCACGAGGCGTAGAAGACTACAGGGAGATTATCACGTTTCTCCTGCGATCAAGAGTCTTTCACGCGCTCACAAATACACTGCCCATTTCTCTACCTAACATTGAAGACTTTTGGCAGACAGTGTACTATGATTGCAGGCCTGAGCCTCCGGTGATGCGAGCAACCGTAAATGGTCATAACATACAGTTTTCCTCGGAAGACATACGGTTGGCTCTGCAGTTCGGTGAAGAAACAAGAGATGACCCAACGGAGTTCGTAGCTCCTTTCCGTGATGGAGCTTATTTGAGGATGGGTTATTCGGGTCCGCTGGGGGACTCGCAGAGGAGGAAAGGGTTTCTGCTGGATCAATGGCGCTTCCTGATGCATGTATTGATTGTATGCATGTCCGGCAGGAAGGCAGGAACAGATGGGATGGGCGCGACGATGCAGTCGGCCATGATAGCGCTGACTTACAACCGCAGATATTCTTTTAGTCAGCTAATATTCTACGAGATCGATCGTCAGAGAAGGGCTGTGGCGCGCGAGCGATTCACTATGTATCCTCGTTTCTTACAAATGATTTTGTATCATGTCGCTCCGTCGCTACCGCAAAGACGCCCGATTAGATACGTCGAATGCGTGACGAAACGTATCTTTGCTCAGTGCCGCACTTCGAGCACTCGTAGCAAGCCTGAGCTGCGTCCCAGGCATACTCCACTGTTCGGGTATCTTATCAACCCGGGGTATGTTCCTGCAGGAGGGGACGAGTTCAGAGACCCACAGCCACATCAGGCGGCAGCACCACATGCTGTATCAGCTGCGCCTGTTGTATCTACTGTTGCCTCTGCTGCTGTGCCAGCTGCGGTATCTACTGCTGTGTCTACTGCTGAAGATGTTGATCTTAATGCTGCCTTTGGCGTACATGGTGTGTTTGATATGGATGTCTCGGGTCCTCAGTTTGTGGATGTTACTAGAGCAGTTACTTCGGTAGCTGACTCCGATCTAGACGAAACATTTGCTGAAGCGAGACGACTTATGGTGTCTCGGGAGAGAATTACGGGAAAGAGGCCGAGAACGGTAGACGAGGATGAGGACGAAGTTGATGAAGAGGAGGCAGTGCAGATTGTGCTCAGACGTTCACGAAGAGAACGGACAGGTATGGGTTCCGGAGCTGGAGAATCTTCGAGGCTGGTACGTTTTGCTCCACCTGCCTTGTCTGGTATGTCTCTTATTCCTACTACAGCACAGGTTACTGCTGTCGAGACGTCGGCCCCAGCAGTTGTGTCTCTACCACCCCAATCGCTTACTACACCGGTGGTGGTTGCACGATTTGTGGAGTCGACCGTCACTACTACTGCAGGGTTACCAAGTGTACCACCTGCGGTCACTTCTGCTGCTGATGTCCCGCCAACTCCAACGCCTACTTCAGATTCCGAGAGGATTACATCACTAGAGCAGATTGTTGCTGATCAGACAAAGATCATTCAGAGCCTAGTGGAATCCAATCGACTACAAGCAGCCCTCCTGGTTGAACACGGAAAAGTGATAGATGCCTTCAAGGCATTCTTGGCATCTCAGGGGGAGAAGACTTGTAGGGGAGATGAGTTGAGGACGAAACGGAGAGAAGATCATGACGATGATCCCAATGCACCGGAAGGTGCAGGTGGTGAGCTGCCAAGAACCTCTCAGGCTCTTGGGGCTTCCACAGCTGAGGGGGAGTCTACAAATGCAGCTGGTGACGATGTTGTATATGGTGATGATGATGTTGATGTTAAAGATGTTATCGACGCATTGAAAGAGTTGGATGAGGAGGATGATGAGTTTATGATTGAAGATGATGTGTTGCCAGTTGATGAGATCGAGAGGATTTGAGAGCAGATTACGGTTGAAAACGTGTTGGAGGAAGGGGAGATTGTTGATGACTCCGTGGAACACGAGATTCCGGAGGTTGAGAGACCAGGTTTGGGTGATGAGAACGTGGAGGAAGATGCTGAGTGGGAGGAACAACCGAAGTGGAAGGAGGGTTGTGCCCACTGGTTCGTAAAGACGAAGAAGCCGGCGGTCCCTAAGATGTTCAGAAAAAGTTACAATATTAAGGGATACGCGGAAGCCAAGAAAGGTATTATCTGCTGGTTATACGACGAGCAGCTGCGGCTCTTCGTGATCAAGAGATACGATGGCATTCAGTACTTCCAGAGAAAGTTGAGATCTCTAAACACACTGCCAGAATGTGAAGTAAAAGATTTAGCCAGATTGGGATTGGTAAACAGAAGTGAAGACAACATGGCTAGAATCATTGCGAAGATCGTGTGGAAAGAGTGCGTTAAAGAGAAAAAGTTTGAGCTACTGAAACCACAAAAGGGGAAACTTGTCGAAGACAAGGATAGAGGTCTGAGAGTTGATGGAAAACCTTGGATGGTCATGAAATACAAACCGATCCGGTGCCTTAAAGAAGTACCGATGAAGTTCATGCCCAAGGACATGCTCAAAGATCTAAAATGGTGGTACGTGGATTGCGAGACAGCTGAGGCGGTAATGGAAGATGAGGATGAACAAGAAGTGCTTCGGGTTTACGACCCGATGCATCTTGTTAATCTATCGCAGGCTGATCTGAAAGTGCTCAACGAGAAGAAGATCTTCAACATTCCTGCTTTGAAGGATCAAGCTAGGAAATATCAACGGGTGGTATCGGTATGTGTTAGAGAAGGAGCGCACGCGTAGAGATGCAAGATTACAAGACTCAAGATTTGAAGATCAAGATATGAAGCTACTGCCAAGGGGGAGTCTGTTGGTACATGTGTGTCAGTAGTTCATAGTCTAGCATTTGTAATCGAGTCTGTAATGCAATTATGTTTTGATTATGTTTATTTGTGTAATACGCGAAGTTGTCAACAAGTTCGCTATGGCGAACTTGTTGAATCAGCGAAGTTATTGACAATTTCGCCTGTGGCGAAGTTGTCGTGTTTATATACTGTTTCAGCGAAACAGTTTGTGTTGGTCGTTTAGGGTTTTGTTTCAGTTATTCAGTAACCGAGTTACGTGTCATAGTCTGTAACAGTGACCTCGGGTCACGTGTTTGTTATCAATATAACGTGGTTGGTTTATTGCTTGCGTGTTCGATCTCTACATACTCTACACTCGTATCTACCTACGCAGGGATTCCGCACCTGCGTTGTTAGCGACATCCCGTGTACGATCCGTCCAGGAACCTACACATCTGTTTTGAAAATCTAAGTTACATTGTGGGCAATGTAAATCTCAAGTGTGGGGATGGAAAAATATGGAGAAATTAAAAAATTTTAGCCTTAAGAGTAGCTTGATTATACGCAAAAGCCGAAATTGTAATTTGTTAATTGTTAGTATTAATGCCAAGTAGAGGTATTTGGTCATGGTCAATTTTTAAGCTTCTCGAAAGTCTTCCCATGCAAATGTTTTTCAAAAATTAGACAATTAAAATGAACCGTTTACATGGGGATAACGAGTCATGGAGACAGGTACACATGTTTCATGTCGGCAGCCTAATTCCTCCTGTACGTGTGTAAGATTTGCCTTATATATAATACACATAGAATATATAGTATATACACATGTCATTTGAGTGCCATTATAGAGAGTTACCAGTATGTCCATGATATCTTGAACTTGGTTGTCTCATGCATTTCGAGATCTTAATACCACCACCTGTATGGAGAAATAGGACTGTAGAAAACCGACTTTATATTGGCCTTACATATAAAAATAAAATAATACTCCCTACCCTACATTATCCCTTAGGAGCCAAGTTTGTGCCTTTTTCCCTTTCGTTTGTTTAAACTCACATTACAAGCCGTGTTAGCCTTGGCCTTTTGTTTTAACCCTGTGGATGAAACTTGGTATGTTAAGAGTTGTATTTAAGTTGTTTTTCGAGCATAGTACACAATGTACGTATGTCTCGGGTCAGTTGTTTGTGTATATTGATGGTAGTATTTGTCAAGTAAAAAAAATAAAAAAAAGAGAAAAAAAAAGAAAAGAAAAAAAGAAAAATTAAAGAAGAACTCAAAAAGAGTTCGTGTTTAAAGTCGTTATTGGTTGTAAATAATAGTTAGTGAGTTTGTTTCTTCGTTTGTTTGTTGGTGTCAATAAATTGGGTTTCATCCACCATAAGTCACCAAATAAATCCACTTCCGCACCCTAACCTAAGCCACAACAAAACCCTTAGTTCTTTTCTCTATGCAACCGGTGGGTAATGGGTGGAGATATGACTTGCTACCAATCTTTTTACATTGTGTTCATACTCGGTATTGAGGGCAGAGAGATACTAGCACATTTTTTGCTGGTCCAGATATTAAACCGAGAGGAGAGATATTATATTATGAGGGGTATGAACATGTGTGCCTTAACCGGAAACAAAGTACACTCGTTTGGGCGGTTTCATAGTTTTAAAATGTATCATTAAATTATTTGGTGGGTTATCAACCTTGACAGTGTCAGTTCTTGGGAATTGGGTATGACCTTATACCTCACTAGTATTAATACTGATAATTGATGAACCGTCAATCGAGGTGTATGTGTTGCATGAGAGTTTGCTTGAGGGCAAGTAAATGATAAGTGTGGGGATGTGACGTGTGGATAAAAGTACACGCCTTAAGTATTTTATATTGTGTGTTTTACTTGTTTATATGTATCGAACACAAATACTTTGATAGGTTTTATGATTACAGGTGTAATGGAGCTTAAAGAAGATAATTTGGAGCATTCATGATGGAGTGGAAATGAAAGTGATGATCTATGAGATGATAGAGAATTGAAATACGAAGACGTGGCCGCAAACGGGGAGGAAAACGGAGTTGAAACGAAGATTCTATGAAGGAAACAGTGTTTTGGCCTAGCAGACCGTAAAGCAGAGTCCCCAGATCGTAGCTTACGGTCTGACCGTAAGCTACGGTGGCCAGACCGTAGCTTACGGTCTGACCGTAAGCTACGGTGGCCAGACCGTAGCTTACGGTCTGGTCTGACGGAAAAAGGGTTTTTTGTTGATTTTCTTCCATATTTAAAGCCCAAAAACCCTAATATCGAAGCTATTCAATAATTATCAGTAGAGGGACTTTTAGAAGGCGACGTTCCACCATCATAACACACTTTAATCATCCAATTGATCCATGAAATCATTCCTCCACACAACCATCAAGAGCATGAAGATCAAGATGCAAGGCTAAAGGCTTCATAACCATCTCCGGGTGTAGGGTTGAGTTGCATGATTAGGTTTTGATATTCTAAACTTTAACTTTGGATTTGGATTTGGTTAATCATTCGGTTGATCAATTCTTTGTGTTTGCTTTTGTGCTTAAACGGTTTTTATATATTGATTGCTTAATCTTTTGTCAGTTATTGATTTGTGGTGATCAACAATTAGGATGAAGTTCTTTCGTCATTGACCCGTTTATCATTAACCATATTATTGATTTTGTGTTTCAATAAGTAAAATCGATTATCAATTAGATTTTCATTAAGCCGTGTCAATTGTTCGGATTCAGTTCTGACGATCAACATAGCCAATAGTTAAGTCTTTTGATTTACATATTTTTAACAAGAAACCGTCCAAAGAAGTTTATCAATTCCTTAACTTGTTGCAAAACCCGAACCCTGGAGTTTGGTTATTTTTACATCATTGTTTACAAACTTTTCCAAGTAACCGTGTGTTTTTTTTATTAGATCATCTTTTTATAAATTGCTTGACATCGTCTGTCCACCTTAATTAATTAATTAATAATTATGAACTTTACTTGCACTTTCCACTGATTCCTTGTGGAGACGACCTTACTTACCCGTACTATTTATAGGTATTTAAGCATCATAAATACTTGTTTCTGATTAGAGCACGACATCTACATCACATAGTTGTTAATCTACTCATATTTAAATCACGTATCCCTTATTAAAGGGAGACATCTTACCACCGGGACATCTAATAACTAAGATTTAAGTACCGGCATTAAATTATAAATATGCACAAGCGCATTGCCTTCAAAATATTAACGTACACGTACAAAAGTTGTCACTTTATTCACGCATGTGATATATATGTTATACACGTATGACTAATGAATTGTATCCTTAGATTTCGAAACAAAGATTCATAAGTTTTTATATGATTGCAAAAGGAACCAAGCATTATGTGTATCACTTAACTTAATATATTTAGCATTACAACTATCTAGTACCTAAGCAACGGTTAGTGTAATATTTTTAATCATTGTACAACCAATGCTCACTTTTCATTTGATAACATCGATGCCTATTTTTTTCCCCACGGTTCTATAAAAACTTTGTTTTACCTCCATCATCCAAGGGGCTAGAGAGACTGCATCAACGCTATGTTCATTTAACCGATTAATATATGCGTACAAAAGTTAACATGTTATTCACCTGTGAATTCTGTTTTATTCACGCATTATTGTTACTGCAATTTTCATTAATAAATTAGATTCATATTTTTATATGGTTCTAAAATGAACCAACCAGTATCTACACAAGTTGAATTAATATTTTTAACATCATATCTAACAACTTATAGATTATAAGCAACAACTATTATTATATTTATAACTAAATTATTCAATCTTGAGAGAAACAAACAGTGCACGATTTGGGATAAAAAGAGGGATTGTTCGTCCATAAATGGATGGGTTTCGACGTGGATCTCCTCTACCGTGGAGGTGGAGAGCTGTGTGGTTGTTTAGAACTAATGCTGGAAACCGGTTGGGGCGGGCTTGGTGTTTAAATGGCAACGGTATTTTCTCCACGAAGTCTTATTGGTGTGGCAAAGGGTGATTGAAGATCAAAGTTGGTCTCCATTATATGGTGAAAGCACTAGAGTCTATTGAACACATCGTAATCTCATGCCATGTGGCAACGATCATTTGGATATTTTTGTTAGCAATTGGTGTAACATTCCCTTTCCCTTGGTGTATGCTTTTGCCGTCCGAGGCCTACTTGAAATGCATAAAAACACCGAGGTACACAAATACAAAAAAGGGAGTCATCCATGCAGTGTTATACTAACAACATGTTGGAGTTTATGGAAGGCAAGGAACGAGACAGTTTTCAACAATGAAAGGGTCTCGATAAACCAAATCAAAGAGGAGTATACGTTTCTATAGGTCAAAAATAAAAGGAAATGGGTAGAACTTGATTGGAAACATGGTGTAAATTTTCTTTTGGAGAAGTTGTAATTGAGTGGCGTTGTACGTTTAACTCAACTAGTCTAGCTTCTTACTATGCTACGTTTTCGTTTTAATAAAATTGGTTGTTCAAAAAACAAAAAAAATCTAATGACAAGTTGCCATCAATGAATGAATCTAGTAAATAACTCCTAATATAACCAAGGATTTTAGAAATGTAAATTCTGCTTTTCAAGAATTTTGAAAAGATTACTACGCTTTTTTGTCTTGTTTCTTTCCATTAAATTCCCAACTTAGCCTCCAAAGAATTCAGAACACTAAAAATAATACCCTTTTCTATAACAATCATAGGTGCAAAAATCTTCTAAATAGATAAAAAAAGCCATCAAAAGCAAAGAAAAAAGAATGCATCTTTATAAAGAAGATGCATCAAACAATACATTATTAAGCACATCATCATCACCGTTCCCGACCGCATAAAATGAATCTTTATCTTCATCATTCGATAACCCCCGTTTCATGAGCTTCGAATGTGCAGCAACGAAGATCAGCTTTTGCGCCTTCTCAATCGAGTTTCTTGACTGAATCCCTGTTGAGAACGACCAATTCCACTTGAACCCACAAGAAGTAGCATGAAGAAAGATCAACCTCACCGCCACCTTTCTCAAAAGTTTGAACTCGGTTAAATAAGTTTCCCAAACCAACCTACTTCTTTGTGGGTTCGCTATCCTCATTTTCCCCGTGACAGGGTCTTGTTGCTTCAGCTGAACCGCTTGTGCATACACCGGGTCAAGCCCTTCGGTCCTCCACTTCATAAGCTCCATTAAAGCAATGTGAGCTTCTTCTCTTGACACGAGCCTTGTTATAAGCTTGTCAACATCTTTTTCTTGCTCGGAAGTTAGGTATTTGAAGGGGGGCAAGTACTTCCCACTCGCCTCTCGAATCAAATAAAGCGGATCTAGTATAAACGCAGCGGCCCAAGCCGGATGATAGTTTCTCTTAAACCTTTTATCAAACAACCTGTCTACATGATCTTCATTGACATGAAACTCAACACACCAACTATTAATTTTCAATCTTAGCTCCTCCCAAAGCGGCAAACATTGCCCGATTCGTGGTCTCTCTTTCTCAATCTCCTCAGCCATCCCTTTAACCAACTTAACCACCGAATGAACCGCCTCTAATTCTTTCCAAAACCAAGGATTCCTCATCATTTCATCAATCTCCCTCCCAACTTGATCCTCCAAAGAAACCATCTTGTACCCTTCATCGAGCAAAACCAACTGCAGTACTCGGGCCGAGCTTAGCACATCCTCCACCAAATTAAACACGGGTTCGAACGCAAACACAAACCGGTTCCCACCACAAACGGGTACCCGCAACAACCCGACCTGCCCGTATTCTTGCAGCTGGTATTTAACAAAAGACTTCTTCACATAAGACTTATTATTAACAAAGTTTGCAACTTTGAAGCAATTATTACTCACACTATTGAACAATGGTAACTCTTTACTAAAATCTTTGATTAACCCATAAACCCCTTGAAATTGACAAGTGAGATTGATCATCCACCGATGCTCGTTTTCAAGATTCGTTAAAGCCGTCGACTTGAAGCGATCGGACACAATCCCGACACACTGATGCAAATTATTCCCACATATTTCCCTAATTGTTTCCATCAACACATCCTCAGCATTATTAGCAAACACATACCCACTAGTAAAAACCCCTCTTCTATAAACCCTAGTCCCATTAGGCAAATTCACATACAAATTCACCAAATTCTCAAATTCACCTTGATCATGATGATTACCACCACCACCCGATCTCCACCCATCCGACGCGATTTGAAAGAACATCGCCTCGCGAATTCGAGCTTCCGACTCCGATTTCACCTCTTGGTATTTCGAATCCAACCGTTCTCCACCGAAGTCCCGACGAGTCACCGGCGGTAACCCGATTAAATTCAAGAAATTGGTGAATTTCGGGTGCTCGAGGCTCGAAAACGGAACCGACCCACCGTGTTCGTACACCCAATCGGATAATAACTCCAGTGATGAATCAATTTGGGGTTTTGTTAGGGTTTGATAAGATAACAATTTGGGGCTTTTAAGCTTTTTAACACTATCTTCAAACATAGCTAACGCACCCAGATCCTCCTTCCCGCCGGATAACATATACGGCAATGCCGGAGCTGTACTCGCCGGAGTTGAGCTCGCCGGTTCGATCATGGTGACCGGAGGAATGGAGTACGTCGGAGAAGGCGTGTCGGAATTTCGCCGGAGTAATTCCGTTTCCGGCGGGTGGGTGAGGAGGATGACGTGGGAGTAGAGGTGGTCAAAAAAACCGGTCCTCGAACCGGTTTGCCGGTTTAAACCGGAAACCGGTTTTTAAGAAAACCGGTTTTTTGTAAACCGGTTTGACCGGTTTACAAACCGGCAGTTTATATATCGGTTACACAATTTGGAGCCAAAACCGGTTTTATAACCGGTTATAAAAAAAACCGGTTTTTTTTAATAACCGGTTATTAAAAAACCGGTTTTTTTAATAACCGGTTTTTTAAAAAACCGGTTAACCGGTTTTTTTATAAACCGGTTTTTGACCGTTATAAAAAAACCGGTTAACCGGTTAAAAACCGGTTTTTTCCCGTTGATTAACGGCCATATAGCCGTTTTTTATAAGTTTTGACCGTTTTTTTTTTCCCCATTTTACCCCCACAAACATCTATATATAGCTTAGGTTGGGTATTGGTTAGATCACACTCGATTATACAACTCCAAACGCTCTAAACGTTTATTACATACGCGATTATTTTGTTATCTCACGCTCAATTATACCACATTACCACTCCATACGCTCTTATTTCGTAGTCGATTATCATGGCCTCCCAAAGTGCTGCTTCATCCGTCAACATGGGTGCCTCGAACACGGGAGAAACGGTCGTTCGGGTCATCCCCACGAAACGAAACCAAGATGTTTGGCAACATTTCGACCTATGCGAAATGTCTAACGGTACCCAAAAAGCTCGATGCAAACATTGTTTGAAGTTTTATGGCAAAGATGCAAACTCCACTTTAAGAGCGCATGTACAAAGGCCCTTTTGCAAGGCCTTGAAGGACGAATCGGGAAGTAGTTCGCAGCCGGAGATGATGAATCAAGGAACGGTGTTTACGTACGACCTTGAAGCGGTACGTCAAAAGTTTTCAAACTTTGTGATTCAAAATACACTTCCTTTCAACCACTTCGACAACCCTCAATTCACGGAGATGATGCAAAAGTATGTTCAACCACGCTACCAACACGTAAGTCGTTCGACCCTTAGAAGAGATTGTCTTAAAGCTTGGAAAAACGCTAAATCCGAACTAATTTCATACTTTTCAAACTTACAAACTGGTGTAAACTTAACAACGGATGTGTGGTCGGTACCTAATGGTTCGCCCGACTCATACATTTGTGTGACGGCTCATTGGGTTGACCCCGGGTCGTGGCAAATGATGAAACGAACCGTTGCGTTTCAATTGTTTGATTACCCGCACACGGGTAGAAATATTTTTAAACTCTTGGATAAAGTCATTCGACAATACAAGATTGAAGATAAAATCTTTTCAATTTCGTTTGATAACGCGTCCAACAATACGGCCGCGGTTGGCCATTTAAAATTAAAGTATAAACCTATTTGTGATGGAGCGTTTTTTCATAGCCGATGCATTGCACATATTATCAACTTGGCCGTGCAAGATGGGTTAAACGTGATCGAAACGCAAAGAAACAATTTTAAAAGAATGTTACGAGATGTTTTTAGCAACAATAAAACATTTTCAAGATACAAAAAATTTTGTGATGAAGCTAATTGTCAATGGTTGGGGCCCAATTGGGATTGTCCAACAAGATGGAACTCGACTTGTGATATGTTTGAGAAAGCCATCCAACAAAAAGAATCACTAATTGCGTTTCATCAAATAATGTCAAGTAGGGGTAAATGTGCACCGTACGATCCTAGAAACTGGTTATTGATTGAGATCGTTACGGAGGTCCTTCAAATTTTTAAATCTTGCACAACTAGTTTATCCGGGGTTTACTATCCAACAAGCCCCATTGCTTTACCAAAAATTGATGTCATGTGCACAAAGTTGAGTGAACTTCATTGTAGGGGTGCACCTTATTTTGATATGGGTGTAAAAATGAAAGAAAAATTTAGAAAATATTTTCAACAACTACCCGCTGTTTTGACATGTGCTGCTGCGTTAAACCCTTGCATTAATGTTGGTGGTGTTGAAGCTTTAATAGAAAAAATTTGTGATGAGCTAGAGTTAAACGACGATCAAAACCCCTATTATAACCAAACTTTAAAGAATGCTTTCAACACCACCTTGTCTAACATGTATGATGTTTACCTTACAAAATACGGGTCGTCTTCCCAAATTCATGACTCGTTAAGAGCTGTTGCCCAATCCCAATCCCAATCCGACCTTGAAATGGGGATGTACTACATGATTTGGGAAGACGCCGGTAAACGTCAAAAGGTAAACACCCCAAGCAGTGAACTTGGAAGGTATGGTGGTACCAACTTTGTGAAACACATGACTCCAGATGAATTTAGAAGTCTTGATTTGCTGGCTTGGTGGAGAGGTAAGGAGGATGAGTTTCCGATCCTCGCCGCCATGGCCAAAGATTTACTAACGGTCCAAGCTTCCACGGTAGCTTCGGAGTCTGCTTTTTCTGTTTCTGGCAGGGTTATATCGATTAGGAGGACTCGACTCACTCCACCAGCTGTAGAGATGTCTATTTGCTACAAGGATTACTTGGACGCTTTAGATAGGGCACAACATCAACGCTCACTCGAGGGGGAAATGGACTATGAGGCGGGCTTGTATGAAGACGAGGTCAATCAAGGACACACTCAACCAATGACCGATGAAGAAGCCGCGTACGACGATTACCTAAGGAATAGCTCGGGATCGGGTAGCGATGAAAATAATGAGTAAGAAACAGCAAGTTGTTAATGTAATCGTGTCTAAGCATTCTTTAATGTTTGTATTTTTGAGTTACGAATATGCGATAACGATTTAATGTTTGTATTTTTAATGTAAAAGCTATAAATGAAAGTTATGTATTTTTGAGTTACGAATATGCGATAACGATTTAATACTTGTAGTTACCGGTTTGCCTTGTAGTTACCGGTTTGTTTATACTGTGAAAAAATAATGGTTATTTTAAAAAAAAAAAAAAAAAAAAAAACCGGTTAACCGGTTAGACCGGTTATTAAAAAACCGGTTAATAAAAAAAACCGGTTTATTAACCGGTTCTAACCGGTTCACAAACCGGTCGTAACCGGTTTGACCGGTTATGGTTTTCATGCACAAAAACCGGTTATTAACCGGTCCGGTTATTAACCGAACCGGTTTTTTTTCCAGGACGAAAAAAACCGGTCCGGTTAATAACCGAACCGGTTTTTTTAAAAAAACCGATTTGTGCACCTCTACGTGGGAGAATTGAGAGTGACGATTCCGGTGGGTGAGACTGACGTAAGCGGTCTAGGGGTATTTTCGGAAATAAAGTTCCGGCACGTGCCTCTTTTAAGATGCTCCGACGCCGTTCTGGAAGGATTGGATGCGGAGAAAACGGCGTCGCATAGGGAGCACCGGAGCTTAACGGCTTTGGGTTGACCCGAATCCGGATTCGGAACGAGAACCGGCTCCAGATGAGCCCAATACCAAGCGCCTTTACCTTTAATGGCTTTCGTTCTTATCAACGTCAGCCCTTGATATCTTTTATTAACTTTCTTTACCGTTTCTCCGCCGCCATCATGGTGTCCAAAATTGTTATAAAGATTGGTTATGTTTTGTGAGTTTGGTGGAAAGGTTGGATCTTTGGGTACCCATGATGAAGGGTAGGCCGGAATTTGATGAATTTGGGGTGGTTAGTGGTGGTTTCCGGTGGTCGGAATTGGGGGTAGTGAGAGTTGGTGTGAGGGTGTCAAATGTGAGTCGTTTTTGGTGCTTGTTTTTAGAACACATTTTTAATGAAAAGGGGTATTGTTGGGTGTGGGGTCTCTTTAGGATTAAATTATATGTATAAAGTGTTACTTTATTGGTTGAAAAACAAGATTGTTTTATGGAGGGTGGTTTATTGGATAATCATATATATATATATATATATAATTAGGAATAAAGTAATACATGTCTATTAAATGGATTTACATAATTTAAGGGTTTTTGATTAGTATAGATAAAATAATTAGGAATAAAGTAATACATGTCTATTATATACTAGGTTATGTATCCGTGTCTTACACGATTTAAATAACTTAAATGTTATAATTGATAACTTTTAATAAATAAAGTTGAGTAATACATTAAGTACAAGTTAAATTGTAACTACTATTC